>NC_088216.1:12498002-12545502 GCF_036934945.1 Oncorhynchus masou masou
TCTACTCTAAAGCCCAGCTACCCAAAGATACTGTAGAATCTACAAGATACCCTGCTGTGCACCTCTCTAAAGACACTCCAGAAGATGCCCTCTACTCTAAAGCCCAGCTACCCAAAGATACTGTAGAATCTACAAGATACCCTGCTGTGCACCTCTCTAAAGACACTCCAGAAGATGCCCTCTACTCTAAAGCCCAGCTACCCAAAGATACTGTAGAATCTACAAGATACCCTGCTGTGCACCTCTCTAAAGACACTCCAGAAGATGCCCTCTACTCTAAAGCCCAGCTACCCAAAGATACTGTAGAATCTACAAGATACCCTGCTGTGCACCTCTCTAAAGACACTCCAGAAGATGCCCTCTACTCTACAGCCCAGCTACCCAAAGATACTGTAGAATCTACAAGATATAATATAGTACTATAGAATATATACAAGGAATGTGTCCCAAATCACACCCTATTACCTTTCCCCCATATGGACCCTGGTCAAAGGCAGTGCTCTATAGAGAACAAGGTGCCATCTGGGATGAAGAGAAGCTCCCTGTAGAGAGATGAAGGGTTGTCACCACAGAGCCGCCATCTTGGAACGACATTAAAAAACAATCCCTTTTCTGTTTCAAATCCTCCTTGACACATTGTATTAAAACAGCTTATGCGATTTTATTGAATATAATGTATGTAAAATATGAACACCTGGCTTCAAAATCACTTTTATCTCTTTAAAATAAATCTGTATCTTCAGATTTTGTCAAGCAACATTTTTGCAAATATTTGTGTAAATATGTGTTGTCATAGCATATTGGCTTCATTTTGTCTGTTATAATAATGAAGACAGTAATGCCATAATAGTCTGTTCTACCTTTGAGTTTAACACATATGTTTAAATCAGTGTAAATGTTTGTGTGTGTTTGTTCATGTGCGTGTGTGTGCTTCTAGTGTGTGTTTGTCAGTGTGTGTGTGTGTAGTGTGTGGTTGTCAGTGTGTGTGTAATGTGTGTTTGTCAGTGTGTGTGTGTAACGTGTGTTTGTCAGTGTGTGTGTGTGTGTGTGTGCGTGTGTGTGTGTGTGTGCGTGTGTGTGTGTGTGTGTGTGTGTGTGTGCGTGTGTGTTTGTAGAGAACGAGGAGGTGTTTACTAGAACCACCACAGAGAGAACAGACTGAGGACAGACCTTATTGAATGTCCTGTAACAGGAGTAGTGTAGGGTGTAGTGAAGGTACTGTAACAGGAGTAGTGTAGGGTGTAGTGAAGGTACTGTAACAGGAGTAGTGTAGGGTGTAGTGAAGGTACTGTAACAGGAGTAGTGTAGGGTGTAGTGAAGGTACTGTAACAGGAGTAGTGTAGGGTGTAGTGAAGGTACTGTAACAGGAGTAGTGTAGGGTGTAGTGAATGTACTGTAACAGGAGTAGTGTAGGGTGTAGTGAAGGTACTGTAACAGGAGCAGTGTAGGGTGTAGTGAAGGTACTGTAACAGGAGTAGTGTAGGGTGTAGTGAAGGTACTGTAACAGGAGTAGTGTAGGGTGTAGTGAAGGTACTGTAACAGGAGTAGTGTAGGGTGTAGTGAAGGTACTGTAACAGGAGTAGTGCAGGGTGTAGTGAAGGTACTGTAACAGGAGTAGTGTAGGGTGTAGTGAAGGTACTGTAACAGGAGTAGTGTAGGGTGTAGTGAAGGTACTGTAACAGGAGTAGTGTAGGGTGTAGTGAAGGTACTGTAACAGGAGTAGTGTAGGGTGTAGTGAAGGTACTGTAACAGGAGTAGTGTAGGGTGTAGTGAAGGTACTGTAGCAGGAGTAGTGCAGGGTGTAGTGAAGGTACTGTAACAGGAGCAGTGTAGGGTGTAGTGAAGGTACTGTAACATGAGTAGTGTAGGGTGTAGTGAAGGTACTGTAACAGGAGCAGTGTAGGGTGTAGTGAAGGTACTGTGACAGGAGTAGTGTAGGGTGTAGTGAAGGTACTGTGACAGGAGTAGTGTAGGGTGTAGTGAAGGTACTGTAACAGGAGCAGTGTAGGGTGTAGTGAAGGTACTGTAACATGAGTAGTGTAGGGTGTAGTGAAGGTACTGTAACAGGAGCAGTGTAGGGTGTAGTGAAGGTACTGTGACAGGAGTAGTGTAGGGTGTAGTGAAGGTACTGTAACAGGAGCAGTGTAGGGTGTAGTGAAGGTACTGTAACATGAGTAGTGTAGGGTGTAGTGAAGGTACTGTAACAGGAGTAGTGTAGGGTGTAGTGAAGGTACTGTAACAGGAGTAGTGTAGGGTGTAGTGAAGGTACTGTGACAGGAGTAGTGTAGGGTGTAGTGAAGGTACTGTGACAGGAGTAGTGTAGGGTGTAGTAAAGGTACTGTAACAGGAGAAGTGTAGGGTGTAGTGAAGGTACTGTAACAGGAGCAGTGTAGGGTGTAGTGAAGGTACTGTGACAGGAGAAGTGTAGGGTGTAGTGAAGGTACTGTAACAGGAGAAGTGTAGGGTGTAGTGAAGGTACTGTAACAGGAGCAGTGTAGGGTGTAGTGAAGGTACTGTAACAGGAGTAGTGTAGGGTGTAGTGAAGGTACTGTAACAGGAGCAGTGTAGGGTGTAGTGAAGGTACTGTAACAGGAGCAGTGTAGGGTGTAGTGAAGGTACTGTAACAGGAGTAGTGTAGGGTGTAGTGAAGGTACTGTAACAGGAGCAGTGTAGGGTGTAGTGAAGGTACTGTAACAGGAGTAGTGTAGGGTGTAGTGAAGGTACTGTAACAGGAGTAGTGTAGGGTGTAGTGAAGGTACTGTAACATGAGTAGTGTAGGGTGTAGTGAAGGTACTGTAACAGGAGCAGTGTAGGGTGTAGTGAAGGTACTGTAACAGGAGTAGTGTAGGGTGTAGTGAATGTACTGTAACAGGAGTAGTGTAGGGTGTAGTGAAGGTACTGTAACAGGAGTAGTGTAGGGTGTAGTGAAGGTACTGTAACAGGAGTAGTGTAGGGTGTAGTGAAGGTACTGTAACAAGAGTAGTGTAGTGAAGGTACTGTAATAGGAGTAGTGTAGGGTGTAGTGAAGGTACTGTAATAGGAGTAGTGTAGGGTGTAGTGAAGGTACTGTAACAGGAGTAGTGTAGGGTGTAGTGAAGGTACTGTGACAGGAGTAGTGTAGGGTGTAGTGAAGATACTGTAACAGGAGTAGTGTAGGGTGTAGTGAAGGTACTGTAACAGGAGTAGTGTAGGGTGTAGTGAAGGTACTGTAACATGAGTAGTGTAGGGTGTAGTGAAGGTACTGTGACAGGAGTAGTGTAGGGTGTAGTGAAGGTACTGTAACAGGAGTAGTGTAGGGTGTAGTGAATGTACTGTAACAGGAGTTACAGTTACAGTACTGTAACAGGAGTAGTGTAGGGTGTAGTGAAGGTACTGTGACAGGAGTAGTGTAGGGTGTAGTGAAGGTACTGTGACAGGAGTAGTGTAGGGTGTAGTGAAGGTACTGTGACAGGAGTAGTGTAGGGTGTAGTGAAGGTACTGTAACATGAGTAGTGTAGGGTGTAGTGAAGGCACAGTAACAGGAGCAGTGTAGGGTGTAGTGAAGGTACTGTGACAGGAGTAGTGTAGGGTGTAGTGAAGGTACTGTAACAGGAGCAGTGTAGGGTGTAGTGAAGGTACTGTAACATGAGTAGTGTAGGGTGTAGTGAAGGTACTGTAACAGGAGTAGTGTAGGGTGTAGTGAAGGTACTGTAACAGGAGTAGTGTAGGGTGTAGTGAAGGTACTGTGACAGGAGTAGTGTAGGGTGTAGTGAAGGTACTGTGACAGGAGTAGTGTAGGGTGTAGTAAAGGTACTGTAACAGGAGAAGTGTAGTGTGTAGTGAAGGTACTGTAACAGGAGCAGTGTAGGGTGTAGTGAAGGTACTGTAACAGGAGAAGTGTAGGGTGTAGTGAAGGTACTGTAACAGGAGAAGTGTAGGGTGTAGTGAAGGTACTGTAACAGGAGCAGTGTAGGGTGTAGTGAAGGTACTGTAACAGGAGTAGTGTAGGGTGTAGTGAAGGTACTGTAACAGGAGCAGTGTAGGGTGTAGTGAAGGTACTGTAACAGGAGTAGTGTAGGGTGTAGTGAAGGTACTGTAACAGGAGTAGTGTAGGGTGTAGTGAAGGTACTGTAACATGAGTAGTGTAGGGTGTAGTGAAGGTACTGTAACAGGAGCAGTGTAGGGTGTAGTGAAGGTACTGTAACAGGAGTAGTGTAGGGTGTAGTGAAGGTACTGTAACAGGAGCAGTGTAGGGTGTAGTGAAGGTACTGTAACAGGAGAAGTGTAGGGTGTAGTGAAGGTACTGTAACAGGAGTAGTGTAGGGTGTAGTGAAGGTACTGTAACAGGAGCAGTGTAGGGTGTAGTGAAGGTACTGTAACAGGAGCAGTGTAGGGTGTAGTGAAGGTACTGTAACAGGAGTAGTGTAGGGTGTAGTGAAGGTACTGTAACAGGAGTAGTGTAGGGTGTAGTGAAGGTACTGTAACAGGAGCAGTGTAGGGTGTAGTGAAGGTACTGTAACATGAGTAGTGTAGGGTGTAGTGAAGGCACAGTAACAGGAGCGTGTAGGGTGTAGTGAAGGTACTGTGACAGGAGTAGTGTAGGGTGTAGTGAAGGTACTGTAACAGGAGCAGTGTATGGTATAGTGAAGGTACTGTGACATGAGTAGTGTAGGGTGTAGTGAAGGTACTGTAACAGGAGTAGTGTAGGGTGTAGTGAAGGTACTGTAACAGGAGTAGTGTAGGGTGTAGTGAAGGTACTGTGACAGGAGTAGTGTAGGGTGTAGTGAAGGTACTGTGACAGGAGTAGTGTAGGGTGTAGTAAAGGTACTGTAACAGGAGAAGTGTAGGGTGTAGTGAAGGTACTGTAACAGGAGCAGTGTAGGGTGTAGTGAAGGTACTGTAACAGGAGAAGTGTAGGGTGTAGTGAAGGTACTGTAACAGGAGAAGTGTAGGGTGTAGTGAAGGTACTGTAACAGGAGCAGTGTAGGGTGTAGTGAAGGTACTGTAACAGGAGTAGTGTAGGGTGTAGTGAAGGTACTGTAACAGGAGCAGTGTAGGGTGTAGTGAAGGTACTGTAACAGGAGTAGTGTAGGGTGTAGTGAATGTACTGTAACAGGAGCAGTGTAGGGTGTAGTGAAGGTACTGTAACAGGAGTAGTGTAGGGTGTAGTGAAGGTACTGTAACAGGAGAAGTGTAGGGTGTAGTGAAGGTACTGTAACAGGAGAAGTGTAGGGTGTAGTGAAGGTACTGTAACAGGAGCAGTGTAGGGTGTAGTGAAGGTACTGTAACAGGAGTAGTGTAGGGTGTAGTGAAGGTACTGTAACAGGAGCAGTGTAGGGTGTAGTGAAGGTACTGTAACAGGAGTAGTGTAGGGTGTAGTGAATGTACTGTAACAGGAGCAGTGTAGGGTGTAGTGAAGGTACTGTAACAGGAGTAGTGTAGGGTGTAGTGAAGGTACTGTAACAGGAGTAGTGTAGGGTGTAGTGAAGGTACTGTAACAGGAGCAGTGTAGGGTGTAGTGAAGGTACTGTAACATGAGTAGTGTAGGGTGTAGTGAAGGCACAGTAACAGGAGCAGTGTAGGGTGTAGTGAAGGTACTGTGACAGGAGTAGTGTAGGGTGTAGTGAAGGTACTGTAACAGGAGCAGTGTAGGGTGTAGTGAAGGTACTGTAACATGAGTAGTGTAGGGTGTAGTGAAGGTACTGTAACAGGAGTAGTGTAGGGTGTAGTGAAGGTACTGTAACAGGAGTAGTGTAGGGTGTAGTGAAGGTACTGTAACAGGAGTAGTGTAGGGTGTAGTGAAGGTACTGTAACAGGAGCAGTGTAGGGTGTAGTGAAGGTACTGTAACAGGAGCAGTGTAGGGTGTAGTGAAGGTACTGTAACAGGAGTAGTGTAGGGTGTAGTGAAGGTACTGTAACAGGAGTAGTGTAGGGTGTAGTGAAGGTACTGTAACAGGAGTAGTGTAGGGTGTAGTGAAGGTACTGTAACAGGAGTAGTGTAGGGTGTAGTGAAGGTACTGTAACAGGAGTAGTGTAGGGTGTAGTGAAGGTACTGTAACAGGAGTAGTGTAGGGTGTAGTGAAGGTACTGTAACAGGAGTAGTGTAGGGTGTAGTGAAGGTACTGTAACAGGAGTAGTGTAGGGTGTAGTGAAGGTACTGTAACAGGAGCAGTGTAGGGTGTAGTGAAGGTACTGTAACAGGAGTAGTGTAGGGTGTAGTGAAGATACTGTAACAGGAGTAGTGTAGGGTGTAGTGAAGGTACTGTAACAGGAGTAGTGTAGGTTGTATTGAAGGTACTGTAACAGGAGTAGTGTAGGGTGTAGTGAAGGTACTGTAACAGGAGTAGTGTAGGGTGTAGTGAAGGTACTGTAACAGGAGTAGTGTAGGGTGTAGTGAAGGTACTGTAACAGGAGTAGTGTAGGGTGTAGTGAAGGTACTGTAACAGGAGTAGTGTAGGGTGTAGTGAAGGTACTGTGACAGGAGTAGTGTAGGGTGTAGTGAATGTACTGTAACAGGAGTAGTGTAGGGTGTAGTGAAGGTACTGTAACAGGAGTAGTGTAGGGTGTAGTGAAGGTACTGTAACAGGAGTAGTGTAGGGTGTAGTGAAGGTACTGTAACAGGAGTAGTGTAGGGTGTAGTGAAGTTACTGTAACAGGAGTAGTGTAGGGTGTAGTGAAGGTACTGTAACAGGAGTAGTGTAGGGTGTAGTGAAGGTACTGTGACAGGAGTAGTGTAGGGTGTAGTGAAGGTACTGTAACAGGAGTAGTGTAGGGTGTAGTGAAGGTACTGTAACAGGAGTAGTGTAGGGTGTAGTGAAGGTACTGTGACAGGAGTAGTGTAGGGTGTAGTGAATGTACTGTAACAGGAGTAGTGTAGGGTGTAGTGAAGGTACTGTAACAGGAGTAGTGTAGGGTGTAGTGAAGGTACTGTAACAGGAGTAGTGTAGGGTGTAGTGAAGATACTGTAACAGGAGTAGTGTAGGGTGTAGTGAAGGTACTGTAACAGGAGTAGTGTAGGGTGTAGTGAAGGTACTGTAACAGGAGTAGTGTAGGGTGTAGTGAAGGTACTGTAACAGGAGTAGTATAGGGTGTAGTGAAGGTACTGTAACAGGAGTAGTGTAGGGTGTAGTGAAGGTACTGTAACAGGAGTAGTATAGGGTATAGTGAAGGTACTGTAACAGGAGTAGTGTAGGGTGTAGTGAAGGTACTATAACAGGAGTAGTGTAGGGTGTAGTGAAGGTACTGTAACAGGAGTAGTGTAGGGTATAGTGAAGGTACTGTGACAGGAGTAGTGTAGGGTATAGTGAAGGTACTATAACAGGAGTAGTGTAGGGTGTAGTGAAGGTACTGTGACAGGAGTAGTGTAGGGTGTAGTGAAGGTACTGTAACAGGAGTAGTGTAGGGTGTAGTGAAGGTACTGTAACAGGAGTAGTGTAGGGTGTAGTGAAGGTACTGTAACAGGAGTAGTATAGGGTATAGTGAAGGTACTGTAACAGGAGTAGTGTAGGGTGTAGTGAAGGTACTATAACAGGAGTAGTGTAGGGTGTAGTGAAGGTACTGTAACAGGAGTAGTGTAGGGTATAGTGAAGGTACTGTGACAGGAGTAGTGTAGGGTATAGTGAAGGTACTATAACAGGAGTAGTGTAGGGTGTAGTGAAGGTACTGTGACAGGAGTAGTGTAGGGTACAGTGAAGGTACTGTGACAGGAGTAGTGTAGGGTGTAGTGAAGGTACTTGTCACGGGAATTTCATAATTCCTACATGTGTTCATCAACCAATTCAATTAAAATCACTCTGTCTGTTTCTAAGAATTTGTAAGACCAGTCTATCAAAAGTTAGTCAATAGCATTTATTCTCAGAGCGCGCTGCTCATAGAACCCTGTGTGTGTGTGTGTGTGTGTCTTTGTGTGTGTGTCTGTGTGTCTGTGAAAGAGAGAGAGAGAGAGAGAGAAACAGAGAGAGAGAGAGAGAGAGAGGGAAATAGAGAGAGAGAGAGAGAGAGAGAGAGAGAGAGAGAGAGAGTGTGTGTGTGTGTGTGTCTGTGTGTCTGTGTGTCTGTGAAAGAGAGAGAGAGAGAGAGAGAGGGAAACAGAGATAGAGAGAGAGAGAGAGAGAGAGAGAGGGAAACAGAGAGAGAGAGTGTGTGTGTGTGTGTGTCTGTGTGTCTGTGAAAAAGAGAGAGAGAGAGAGAGAGAGAGAGAGAGAGAGAGAAGAGAGAAGAGAGAGAGGCTGGGTAGAGTACTGTAGGACTTTAGTCACTTCGGTGTAACAGGGGCCTCTGGCTGGGCAGAGTACTGTAGGACTTTAGTCACTTCGGTGTAACAGGGGCCTCTGGCTGGGCAGAGTACTGTAGGACTTTAGTCACTTCGGTGTAACAGGGGCCTCTGGCTGTGCAGAGTACTGTAGGACTTTAGTCACTTCGGTGTAACAGGGGCCTCTGGCTGGGCAGAGTACTGTAGGACTTTAGTCACTTCGGTGTAACAGGGGCCTCTGGCTGGGCAGAGTACCGTAGGACTTTAGTCACTTCGGTGTAACAGGGGCCTCTGGCTGGGCAGAGTACTGTAGGACTTTAGTCAGTTCGGTGTAACAGGGGCCTCTGGCTGGGCAGAGTACTGTAGGACTTTAGTCACTTCGGTGTAATAGGGGCCTCTGGCTGGGCAGAGTACTGTAGGACTTTAGTCACTTCGGTGTAACAGGGGCCTCTGGCTGGGCAGAGTACTGTAGGACTTTAGTCACTTCGGTGTAACAGGGGCCTCTGGCTGGGCAGAGTACTGTAGGACTTTAGTCACTTCGGTGTAATAGGGGCCTCTGGCTGGGCAGAGTACTGTAGGACTTTAGTCACTTCGGTGTAACAGGGGCCTCTGGCTGGGCAGAGTACCGTAGGACTTTAGTCACTTCGGTGTAACAGGGGCCTCTGGCTGGGCAGAGTACTGTAGGACTTTAGTCACTTCGGTGTAACAGGGGCCTCTGGCTGGGCAGAGTACTGTAGGACTTTAGTCACTTCGGTGTAACAGGGGCCTCTGGCTGGGCAGAGTACCTTAGGACTTTAGTCACTTCGGTGTAACAGGGGCCTCTGGCTGGGCAGAGTACTGTAGGACTTTAGTCACTTCGGTGTAACAGGGGCCTCTGGCTGGGCAGAGTACCGTAGGACTTTAGTCACTTCGGTGTAACAGGGGCCTCTGGCTGGACAGAGTACTGTAGGACTTTAGTCACTTCGGTGTAACAGGGGCCTCTGGCTGGGCAGAGTACTGTAGGACTTTAGTCACTTCGGTGTAACAGGGGCCTCTGGCTGGGCAGAGTACTGTAGGACTTTAGTCACTTCGGTGTAACAGGGGCCTTGCTGTGCGGCCCTACCAACCCTTCTATTTATTCGTAATGGCCCTTTGCGTGAGTTGGGTTTGTTCCTTCGTTCACGTTGTCACTCCCTTATCTCCCGGTCTCTGTTCTGGGGCCTTGGATAGATGAGGACTTTATTCCTTTATGTTTATAGACTCTTCCTATACTCCCTTACCTTGGGTCCTCTTCTCTTATATATCAATACCTAATAACTCATCTTCTGTTCGTTATTATGCTCGTCAGCTAGTAGTCACTTGGAAACTAGTATTGTTATATGTATTTGACTTTTCCAAAGATATATTATTGTCCACACAATGAAATATTCTTTAGTGCTTTAACCTATAACCAGGGTCACTTTCTGTACCGTGAGAGTGTCAGAGGCTTTATATGGTCTTTATACACGTTATTACAATTCAATGGTTATACAGTACCAATACATCAATAATGCTCAATCAATCCTTAATGCGCTATGCTATGCCACGTAATATTTTTTAAAAGCTCAACACACTTCTTTATGACTCTTTAAACAAAGCAAACACCCATATATTTACCGTGACGCTCTATTCCCTCGGTCCTTCCCAAAACTGGTCTCTATAGGAGTAGTAATATTGTTGCAGCCTTCTGCTGTTTATACTACTAATAATCTTCTTATTTAGTCCGAATTTCCTATGGTTTTTACTGCCTACTGTTTAGATATTGATTCCTTCTTATCGACCTTTGTCTACTACGAGGCTTTAACTACTACTGGGCTTTTTCACTCGTGCCGAACAGCGATTGTTACTGACGCACCAAAGATGGAACGTTGTTGCTATCAAGAGTTCTCCACACCTCGCATTGTTGAGGGGCGAAGTTCTCTCGTGCGCAATCTTGTTCACTTATTCTTTTTATCGAGATGCGTAGTACAACACAATTCTTTAAGAAATACCAGTCTATAGTTTTGCTCGCGCCTTGAGATCAAAGTAGTCAATACAAACAGAGTATAGTAAAAGTAATTTACCTGGTCTGATGATCCTCTATGAGGTCCAAATCATATGGGCAGAGGATCATGCCTAGGCACTGATCTCTCCTCCTTCTTATACCTCTTCTAGACACTCCGTTTGGGGAAAGATGTTCGGGAGTGCAATCTATCTCAACACAGAGTGCCATTGCATTACGTATGGTAGCACTTAGTCCTTTTAGGTCCTCGAGCACTGATGCCCATAGGTATTCTTCCGTTGGGGGCGTCGTCTTGGTAGGTCAGCTCATAACACGCCTCCTCAGTCTTCCTATAGGTCTTGCCTCCTCAGTCTTCCTATAGGTCGGTTCATAACACGCCTCCTCAGTCTTCCTATAGGTCGCTTCATAACACGCCTCCTCAGTCTTCCTATAGGTCGGTTCATAACACGCCTCCTCAGTCTTCCTATAGGTCGGTTCATAACACGCCTCCTCAGTCTTCCTATAGGTTGGTTCTTGTTTAATTCCCAGTACTTGTATTTCCCATGCATTTAGCTCCCTCTGCTGGTCACCTGCTGTTGTGGCAATTTCTTCTTTTATCCCCCAGTCAACAGATGGCCTTGGAGTCCATGAATGTGGCCCTGGAACTGGACCGGCCACTGAGGGAGGGGTCCGATATTTTTTGGTCTGAGGATATACTGTCATGGGTGTTGTTAGGTCTGAGGATACACTGCCATGGGTGTTGTTTGGTCTGAGGATATACTGCCATGGGTGTTGTTAGGTCTGAGGATACACTGCCATGGGTGTTGTTTGGTCTGAGGATATACTGCCATGGGTGTTGTTAGGTCTGAGGATATACTGCCATGGGTGTTGTTTGGTCTGAGGATATACTGCCATGGGTGTTGTTAGGTCTGAGGATATACTGTCATGGGTGTTGTTTGGTCTGAGGATATACTGCCATGGGTGTTGTTAGGTCTGAGGATATACTGCCATGGGTGTTGTTTGGTCTGAGGATATACTGCCATGGGTGTTGTTTGGTCTGAGGATATACTGTCATGGGTGTTGTTAGGTCTGAGGATATACTGCCATGGGTGTTGTTAGGTCTGAGGATATACTGCCATGGGTGTTGTTAGGTCTGAGGATATACTGTCATGGGTGTTGTTAGGTCTGAGGATATACTGCCATGGGTGTTGTTAGGTCTGAGGATATACTGCCATGGGTGTTGTTAGGTCTGAGGATATACTGCCATGGGTGTTGTTAGGTCTGAGGATATACTGTCATGGGTGTTGTTTGGTCTGAGGATATACTGCCATGGGTGTTGTTAGGTCTGAGGATATACTGCCATGGGTGTTGTTTGGTCTGAGGATATACTGTCATGGGTGTTGTTAGGTCTGAGGATATACTGCCATGGGTGTTGTTAGGTCTGAGGATATACTGTCATGGGTGTTGTTAGGTCTGAGGATATACTGCCATGGGTGTTGTTAGGTCTGAGGATATACTGCCATGGGTGTTGTTAGGTTTCGAGGGCATTTTCAGTTTTATACAATGGGTGGCCAAAATATTCAAATAATGATTTACATATTTTAATTAAAAACTTTATTTTGATGAATTAATTCATACTATTTCATCCTTCCTCAAGATAATAGTCCAGACACAAATCTAGGGTTGCTACCCAAGCCAGCTGGTCATTTGTTCTATCGGTTCATTGGGCAAAGACCCGACACAGTCGTTCAGTCTTTATGTTCTGTATCTATGGACGTGACCCAGTCGTTCAGTCTTTATGTTCTGTATCTATGGACGTGACCAAGTCGTTCAGTCTTTATGTTCTGTATCTATGGAGGATCGTTCATCTTTATGTTCTGTATCTATGGACGTGACCCAGTCGTTCAGTCTTTATGTTCTGTATCTATGGACGTGATGGGTGTTGTTTGGTCCCAGTTGTTCAGTCTTTATGTTCTGTATCTATGGACGTGACCCAGTCGTTCAGTCTTTATGTTCTGTATCTATGGACGTGACCCAGTTTCAGTCTTTATGTTCTGTATCTATGGACGTGACCCAGTCGTTCAGTCTTTATGTTCTGTATCTATGGACGTGACCCAGTCGTTCAGTCTTTATGTTCTGTATCTATGGACGTGACCCAGTCGTTCAGTCATTTTGTTCTGTATCTATGGAACCCAGTCGTTCAGTCTTTATGTTCTGTATCTATGGACGTGACCCAGTCGTTCAGTCTTTATGTTCTGTATCTATGGACGTGACCCAGTCGTTCAGTCTTTATGTTCTGTATCTATGGACGTGACCCAGTCGTTCAGTCTTTATGTTCTGTATCTATGGACGTGACACAGTCGTTCAGTCTTTATGTTCTGTATCTATGGACGCGACCCAGTCGTTCAGTCTTTATGTTCTGTATCTATGGACGTGACCCAGTCGTTCAGTCTTTATGTTCTGTATCTATGGACGTGACCCAGTCGTTCAGTCTTTATGTTCTGTATCTATGGACGTGACCCAGTCGTTCAGTCTTTATGTTCTGTATCTATGGACGTGACACTGTCGTTCAGTCTTTATGTTCTGTATCTATGGACGTGACCCAGTCGTTCAGTCTTTATGTTCTGTATCTATGGACGTGACCCAGTCGTTCAGTCTTTATGTTCTGTATCTATGGACGTGACCCAGTCGTTCAGTCTTTATGTTCTGTATCTATGGACGTGACCCAGTCGTTCAGTCTTTATGTTCTGTATCTATGGACGCGACACAGTCGTTCAGTCTTTATGTTCTGTATCTATGGACGTGACCCAGTCGTTCAGTCTTTATGTTCTGTATCTATGGACGTGACCCAGTCGTTCAGTCTTTATGTTCTGTATCTATGGACGTGACCCAGTCGTTCAGTCTTTATGTTCTGTATCTATGGACGTGGCCCAGTCGTTCAGTCTTTATGTTCTGTATCTATGGACGTGACCCAGTCGTTCAGTCTTTATGTTCTGTATCTATGGACGTGACCCAGTCGTTCAGTCTTTATGTTCTGTATCTATGGACGCGACCCAGTCGTTCAGTCTTCATGTTCTGTATCTATGGACGCGACCCAGTCGTTCAGTCTTTATGTTCTGTATCTATGGACGTGACCCAGTCGTTCAGTCTTTATGTTCTGTATCTATGGACGAGACGATCTGTATTTCGTTTGACCAGTTTTCTATTGACATTTATTTGTAAATATCCATGAACATGATGCAGATTCATGATGTTGACCGTCTGAGAACAGATGCCCTACTAGCTGCCACTGATTCTTTCCTCCCCCCTTGTCTGTTTATTGGTTACACCTGTTGTTTATTTGGTGATTAGTTGGGCTTTATGAGCCAGCCGGCCCGCCTGCTCGTTGTGAGGGATTGTTTGTGTGACTAGTGTTGTTAGAGGTTAACGTGTTTTCCTGTTGGTGGGTACTTCTGGGCTGTTTTAGTCCCCGTGTTTGGGGCAGTTGTTTCTGTGTTGCCCTGTGTTTTCGTGGGGTGGCTTATGTTCGCCGTTTGTGCATTAAATAGCACTACCCTGAACTCTCTGCTTCCTGCGCCTGACTTCGCACCCACTACACCCAGATCGTGACAGTTGGAGATCGAATTTCAATATTGAAACAATGTTGCAAATGTCAGAGAGACAGACAGCAAGGTTTATACACATCTCCACTGTTGAAAACCAATTTCTAGTCTAAAACAAATGTGAAATAATGTCTAGATGCTTTTTACAGTGGAGGTCAAGTCTATAAATTGCCTGGCTGGGCTGATGAGATAGTGAATTGTGCAGTGAGATGGAAGAGCGTAAATAGGCATTTCAACATCAGAGCTTTAGCTGGTGGTAACTTGTGAAATAGACACCGGCTGGAATGAGGTTTTAACCAATCAGCATCAAGGATTATACCCACCCATTGTATAATTTAAGATACACTTAACCAAGTGTCCATATGCATGTATATTTATTCAAACAAACACACAAATATAAGTGTGTTTGTGCATGTTTGTCTAAAAAAAAACACTGACATGAAAGAAAACCCCAGATATCAACATACAGTAGAGAAAGAGGAACTGACGATTACAATCGAGAGAGGGGGGGGGAGGGAGGGGGGGGAGGGAGGGGGAGAGGGAGAGAGAGAGAGAGAGAGAGAGAGAGAGAGAGGGAGGGAGGGAGAGAGAGAGAGAGACTGAACTAAACAGCTACCAGAACTCTTAAACATGGTTAGAGTTGTGTTCATAGCTACGAGGAGGGACTGGGAGAGAGTCTGAGTGAGTGGAGAACAGTATAATTTGTACAACATAGGAGGGAAGCCAGAGAGAAGAATGAGGAATCTGATGTCTGTCAACATCAGCCTCCTCTGTGGTGAGAACTATTAGAATATATTACATTAATACACACCCCATATTCAACTGTGTTACTCACTGAACACAGCACATAATTCTTGGCATGTATGATTGTACGCTACAGTGATCAATACTGTACTTTACTTTATCCTTCAACACTGTTTTGCTGTTTTGCTGTAGTCATGAACACATACATGTACTGTACCACTCAGTCCCAGATTATTAAACATTCTCTATCTGTCACTCAACTATCTCCCTTACCTGACTGTCTGTGAAACATGGTGACTATGGCAACTGTTATTGAAGAGATGATGTGAATGTGTTTCTTTGGTTGTTTCATAGCTGTGATCTGTGTGGTGTCAGCAGTGATCACAAAGAGAGGGACAGAAGGAGGAAATGATATCATTCAGTGTCCTTATGACCGGGGGTTTGAGACACACCAGAAGTACCTCTCTAAAGGGATCTGGGCCGACCGGGTTGATGTGATCAGAACCCAAACGCATCGGCATCCAGCGGTGACTCATAAAGGGAGATTCTCTCTGTATGACGACACAGAGAGAAGAGTCTTCAGTGTGACCATCACTAACCTGGTCCCAGAGGATTCAGGGACCTACTGGTGTGAAATAAACACATGGAGGTGGTATCACAAGACTGAAGTCAGGATCACTGTGGACAGAGGTTGGTGTCGAAGACGTTCTGTCAGTGTGTTTATGTCTGATTACATTTGACACATTATATATTTGTGTTGATGCATTATATCTCTATCTCTCTCCCTCACGCTCTCTCTCTATCTCTCTCCCTCACTCTCTCTCTCTATCTTTCTCACTCACTCTCTCTCTCTCGATCTCTCTCCCTCACGCTCTCTCTCTATCTCTCTCCCTCACTCTCTCTCTCTATCTCTCTCACTCACTCTCTCTCTCTATCTCTCTCCCTCACGCTCTCTCTCTATCTCTCTCCCTCACGCTCTCTCTCTGTCTCTCTCTCTCTCTCTCTCTCTCTCACTCTCTCTCTCTCTCTCTCTCTAATTGTTTTCACCTTATTTATTTGACTCATTTGTTCCAACAGATAGGACCAATGGAACAGTAGGAGCAACAGCATCACCCACAGACATAACTAGAACACAAGGTAACAACAGCATCATCACATACATGACTAGAACACAAGGTAACAACAGCATCATCACATACATGACTAGAACACAAGGTAACAACAGCATCACCACCACAGACATGACTAGAACACAAGGTAACAACAGCATCATCACAGGCATGACTAGAACACAAGGTAACAACAGCACCACCACCACAGACATGACTAGAACACAAGGTAACAACAGCATCGCCAGAGACATGACTAGAACACAAGGTAACAACAAGATCACCACAGACATAACTAGAACACAAGGTAACAACAGCACCACCACAGACATGACTAGAACACAAGGTAACAACAGCATCACCACCACAGACATGACTAGAACACAAGGTAACAACAGCACCACCACAGACATGACTAGAACACAAGGTAACAACAGCATCACCACCACAGACATGACTAGAACACAAGGTAACAACAGCATCACCACAGACATGACTAGAACACAAGGTAACAACAGCACCACCACAGACATGACTAGAACACAAGGTAACAACAGCACCACCACAGACATGACTAGAACACAAGGTAACAGCATCACCACCACAGACATGACTAGAACACAAGGTAACAACAGCATCACCACCACAGACATGACTAGAACACAAGGTAACAACAGCATCACCACAGACATGACTAGAACACAAGGTAACAACAGCATCACCACCACAGACATGACTAGAACACAAGGTAACAACAGCATCACCACCACAGACATGACTAGAACACAAGGTAACAACAGCACCACCACAGACATGACTAGAACACAAGGTAACAACAGCACCACCACAGACATGACTAGAACACAAGGTAACAACAGCATCACCACCACAGACATGACTAGAACACAAGGTAACATAATGAACCCTCGGCACCACATGACCCTGAGAGATAAACTACAACTACCAAGCATCCTGTCTCCATAAACTGCAACGATGAATGTAAAGATACACCACCTTGTGGTGGAAACTAGTAATTACATCTTCCACCTCCAGACAGTAAATAACATTGAACCACATTAACAACACATTGACTTTTTCTGATACTTTATATTAGATTGAATAATCTGACTGTGACTATTGACATCTCATTGACATTTCCTCTCTATGTTCTGCTCTCCTCAACACCACCTGTTTCTCTGTCTAATGTTGTCTTCCCTCCTCCCTCCCTCTGAAATGGTAGAAACCCAGAGGTACAGTACAGTAGAGTACTGTCTCTGGGTGTTCTAGGTGATGTGATGTTCTCTGGTGTTGTTCTGGGTGTTTTAGGTGATGTGATGTTCTCTGGTGTTGTTCTGGGTGTTTTAGGTGATGTGATGTTCTCTGGTGTTGTTCTGGGAGTTCTAGGTGTTGTGATGTTCTCTGGCATTGTTCTGGGTGTTCTAGGTGATGTGATGTTCTCTGGTGTTGTTCTGGGTGTTTTAGGTGATGTGATGTTCTCTGGTGTTGTTCTGGGTGTTCTAGGTGTTATGATGTTCTCTGGCATTGTTCTGGGTGTTGTTCTACTACTGCTGGGTCTGCTGCTGTTCATGTTCTTTAGACAGAGGAGAGACAGAGACAGGAGACCAACAGGTACACAAGTTGTCACACACAATCATTATTTAAAAAATTAACAAATATGTCAAAAATAAATATAGATTTTTTTTCTAAATAACATCTTTGTTTTCTGACTCCTTGACAACCAACTTCTGACTCCATGACAACCAACCAAGATCCAGACACAGGAACCATCACTAACCCCATCTACGCCACAGCAACCAATCAGAACCCAGATACAGCCTGTGACATCACCACCATCCATACCAACGCAACCAATCCTCGTCGAGATGACATCCACTTCAACGTTGGTCCGTCTACAGAGGTTTCAGACAATGTGACCTATGCTACTGTCAACTTCCCCAGAGATCCATCCTGTCTCCACTATGCTACTGTCAACTTCCCCAGAGATCCAGCCTGTCTCCACTGTGCTACTGTCAACTTCCCCAGAGATCCAGCCTGTCTCCACTATGCTACTGTCAACTTCCCCAGAGATCCAGCCTGTCTCCACTATGCTACTGTCAACTTCCCCAGAGATCCATCCTGACTCCACTATGCTACTGTCAACTTCCCCTGAGATCCAGCCTGTCTCCACTATACTACTGTCAACTTCCCCTGAGATCCAGCCTGTCTCCACTGTGCTACTGTCAACTTCCCCAGAGATCCAGCCTGACTCCACTATGCTACTGTCAACTTCCCCAGAGATCCAGCCTGTCTCCACTATGCTACTGTCAACTTCCCCAGAGATCCAGCCTGTCTTCACTATACTACTGTCAACTTCCCCTGAGATCCAGCCTGACTCCACTATGCTACTGTCAACTTCCCCAGAGATCCAGCCTGACTCCACTATGCTACTGTCAACTTCCCCTGAGATCCAGCCTGTCTCCACTGTGCTACTGTCAACTTCCCCAGAGATCCAGCCTGTCTCCACTATACTACTGTCAACTTCCCCTGAGATCCAGCCTGTCTCCACTATGCTACTGTCAACTTCCCCTGAGATCCAGCCTGTCTCCACTATGCTACTGTCAACTTCCCCTGAGATCCAGCCTGTCTCCACTATGCTACTGTCAACTTCCCCTGAGATCCAGCCTGTCTCCACTATGCTACTGTCAACTTCCCCTGAGATCCAGCCTGTCTCCACTATACTACTGTCAACTTCCCCTGAGATCCATCCTGTCTCCACTATGCTACTGTCAACTTCCCCTAAGATCCAGCCTGTCTCCACTATGCTACTGTCAACTTCCCCTGAGATCCAGCCTGTCTCCACTATGCTACTGTCAACTTCCCCAGAGATCCAGCCTGTCTCCACTATGCTACTGTCAACTTCCCCAGAGATCCAGCCTGTCTCCACTATGATACTGTCAACTTCCCCTGAGATCCATCCTGTCTCCACTATGCTACTGTCAACTTCCCCTAAGATCCAGCCTGTCTCCACTATGCTACTGTCAACTTCCCCTGAGATCCAGCCTGTCTCCACTATACTACTGTCAACTTCCCCTGAGATCCAGCCTGTCTCCACTATGCTACTGTCAACTTCCCCTGAGATCCAGCCTGTCTCCACTATGCTACTGTCAACTTCCCCTGAGATCCAGCCTGTCTCCACTATGCTACTGTCAACTTCCCCTGAGATCCAGCCTGTCTCCACTATGCTACTGTCAACTTCCCCTGAGATCCAGCCTGTCTCCACTATGCTACTGTCAACTTCCCCTGAGATCCAGCCTGTCTCCACTATACTACTGTCAACTTCCCCAGAGATCCAGCCTGTCTCCACTATGCTACTGTCAACTTCCCCTGAGATCCAGCCTGTCTCCACTATGCTACTGTCAACTTCCCCTGAGATCCAGCCTGTCTCCACTATGCTACTGTCAACTTCCCCTGAGATCCAGCCTGTCTCCACTATACTACTGTCAACTTCCCCAGAGATCCAGCCTGTCTCCACTATGCTACTGTCAACTTCCCCTGAGATCCAGCCTGTCTCCACTACGCTACTGTCAACTTCCCCTGAGATCCAGCCTGTCTCCACTGTGCTACTGTCAACTTCCCCTGAGATCCAGCCTGTCTCCACTGTGCTACTGTCAACTTCCCCAGAGATCCAGCCTGTCTCCACTATACTACTGTCAACTTCCCCTGAGATCCAGCCTGTCTCCACTACGCTACTGTCAACTTCCCCTGAGATCCAGCCTGTCTCCACTATGCTACTGTCAACTTCCCCTGAGATCCAGCCTGTCTCCACTATGCTACTGTCAACTTCCCCAGAGATCCAGCCTGTCTCCACTACGCTACTGTCAACTTCCCCAGAGATCCAGCCTGTCTCCACTATGCTACTGTCAACTTCCCCTGAGATCCAGCCTGTCTCCACTATAATACTGTCAACTTCCCCTGAGATCCAGCCTGTCTCTTCTATGCTACTGTCAACTTCCCCAGAGATCCAGCCTGTCTCCACTGTGCTACTGTCAACTTCCCCAGAGATCCAGCCTGTCTCCACTATACTACTGTCAACTTCCCCAGAGATCCAGCCTGTCTCCACTATGCTACTGTCAACTTCCCCTAAGATCCAGCCTGTCTCCACTATGCTACTGTCAACTTCCCCAGAGATCCAGCCTGTCTCTACTGTGCCTGTCTCCTTCAGTAAAGACTCTGATGCTAGTAACCACCCAGACACTGACCCAACAGCTGTAGACACCTCACCATTAAACTCTCTGCTACATAGTCTACTACTGTAGACACCTCATAATGTACTGCACAATTAAACACTCTGCTACATAGTCTACTACTGTAGACACCTAATAATGTACTGCACCATTAAACACTCTGCTATATAGTCTACTACTGTAGACACCTCATAATGTACTGCACCATTAAACACTCTGCTACATAGTCTACTACTGTAGACACCTCACCATTAAACACTCTGCTGCATAGTCTACTACTGTAGACACCTCACCATTAAACACTCTGCTGCATAGTCTACTACTGTAGACACCTCATAATGTACTGCACCATTAAACACTCTGCTACATAGTCTACTACTGTAGACACCTCACCATTAAACACTCTGCTGCATAGTCTACTACTGTAGACACCTCACCATTAAACACTCTGCTGCATAGTCTACTACTGTAGACACCTCATAATGTACTGCACCATTAAACACTCTGCTGCATAGTCTACTACTGTAGACACCTCATAATGTACTGCACCATTAAACACTCTGCTACATAGTCTACTACTGTAGACACCTCATAATGTACTGCACCATTAAACACTCTGCTACATAGTCTACTACTGTAGACACCTAATAATGTACTGCACCATTAAACACTCTGCTACATAGTCTACTACTGTAGACACCTCATAATGTACTGCACCATTAAACACTCTGCTACATAGTCTACTACTGTAGACACCTCATAATGTACTGCACCATTAAACACTCTGCTACATAGTCTACTACTGTAGACACCTCATAATGTACTGCACCATTAAACACTCTGCTACATAGTCTACTACTGTAGACACCTCATAATGTACTGCACCATTAAACACTCTGCTACATAGTCTACTACTGTAGACACCTCACCATTAAACACTCTGCTGCATAGTCTACTACTGTAGACACCTCACCATTAAACACTCTGCTGCATAGTCTACTACTGTAGACACCTCATAATGTACTGCACCATTAAACACTCTGCTACATAGTCTACTACTGTAGACACCTCACCATTAAACACTCTGCTGCATAGTCTACTACTGTAGACACCTCACCATTAAACACTCTGCTGCATAGTCTACTACTGTAGACACCTCATAATGTACTGCACCATTAAACACTCTGCTGCATAGTCTACTACTGTAGACACCTCATAATGTACTGCACCATTAAACACTCTGCTACATAGTCTACTACTGTAGACACCTCATAATGTACTGCACCATTAAACACTCTGCTACATAGTCTACTACTGTAGACACCTCACCATTAAACACTCTGCTACATAGTCTACTACTGTAGACACCTCATAATGTACTGCACCATTAAACACTCTGCTGCATAGTCTACTACTGTAGACACCTCATAATGTACTGCACCATTAAACACTCTGCTGCATAGTCTACTACTGTAGACACCTCACCATTAAACACTCTGCTGCATAGTCTACTACTGTAGACACCTCATAATGTACTGCACCATTAAACACTCTGCTGCATAGTCTACTACTGTAGACACCTCATAATGTACTGCACCATTAAACACTCTGCTACATAGTCTACTACTGTAGACACCTCATAATGTACTGCACCATTAAACACTCTGCTACATAGTCTACTACTGTAGACACCTCATAATGTACTGCACCATTAAACACTCTGCTACATAGTCTACTACTGTAGACACCTCATAATGTACTGCACCATTAAACACTCTGCTACATAGTCTACTACTGTAGACACCTCATAATGTACTGCACCATTAAACACTCTGCTGCATAGTCTACTACTGTAGACACCTCATAATGTACTGCACCATTAAACACTCTGCTACATAGTCTACTACTGTAGACACCTCATAATGTACTGCACCATTAAACACTCTGCTACATAGTCTACTACTGTAGACACCTCATAATGTACTGCACCATTAAACACTCTGCTACATAGTCTACTACTGTAGACACCTCATAATGTACTGCACCATTAAACACTCTGCTACATAGTCTACTACTGTAGACACCTCATAATGTACTGCACCATTAAACACTCTGCTACATAGTCTACTACTGTAGACACCTCATAATGTACTGCACCATTAAACACTCTGCTACATAGTCTACTACTGTAGACACCTCATAATGTACTGCACCATTAAACACTCTGCTACATAGTCTACTACTGTAGACACCTCATAATGTACTGCACCATTAAACACTCTGCTACATAGTCTACTACTGTAGACACCTCATAATGTACTGCACCATTAAACACTCTGCTACATAGTCTACTACTGTAGACACCTCATAATGTACTGCACCATTAAACACTCTGCTACATAGTCTACTACTGTAGACACCTCATAATGTACTGCACCATTAAACACTCTGCTACATAGTCTACTACTGTAGACACCTCATAATGTACTGCACCATTAAACACTCTGCTACATAGTCTACTACTGTAGACACCTCATAATGTACTGCACCATTAAACACTCTGCTACATAGTCTACTACTGTAGACACCTCATAATGTACTGCACCATTAAACACTCTGTTACATAGTCTACTACTGTAGACACCTCATAATGTACTGCACCATTAAACACTCTGCTACATAGTCTACTACTGTAGACACCTCACCATTAAACACTCTGCTACATAGTCTACTACTGTTGACACCTCATAATGTACTGCACCATTAAACACTCTGCTACATAGTCTACTACTGTAGACACCTCATAATGTACTGCACCATTAAACACTCTGCTACATAGTCTACTACTGTAGACACCTCATAATGTACTGCACCATTAAACACTCTGCTACATAGTCTACTACTGTAGACACCTCACCATTAAACACTCTGCTACATAGTCTACTACTGTAGACACCTCACCATTAAACACTCTGCTACATAGTCTACTACTGTAGACACCTCACCATTAAACACTCTGCTACATAGTCTACTACTGTAGACACCTCACCATTAAACACTCTGCTACATAGTCTACTACTGTCACTGATCTGTATGGAACAGCATTAATTCATGTTTTCATTCATTGGTGTTTTACATCGTGCTTCTACACCTGCATTGCTGCTGTTTGGGGTTGTAAGCTGGGTTTCTGTACAGCACTTTGAGATATCAGCTGATGTACGAAGGGCTAAATAACATTTTATTTTAAAATCATTCATTTATTATCTGTTTTTTAATTCATTCATTTTTTTACAAATAATTATTATTTTAAATTGTTCATATGTGCATTATTTTGTTCATTCAATCAGTCATTGTTTCTACTGTGAATGTAACACTGACTTGAACAAACAGAGACAGTTTGTAGCTTTTAGGAACCTTTGATTATTCAGTGTTTTTTACTCCACTTGATGGGAAATGAGACTCTGTGTATTTATCAATAAAGCACCCATATATTTCTATGTGTTTGATACGTTCCATTCTAGACATTACCATAAGTAGTCCTCCCCTCACCAGCCTCCACTGGTGCTGTCAGTAAACTCAGTATCTGTCTCATCAGCAAGTACCGCTGTCACAAGACACACAGAGCTGAGATGTAGGGGCAGATGAAGGGAGAGAGAGATGGAGGGAGAGAGAGATGGAGGGAGAGAGAGAGATGAAGGGAGAGAGAGATGAAGGGAGAGAGAGATGGAGGGAGAGAGAGATGGAGGGAGAGAGAGATGGAGGGAGAGAGAGATGAAGGGAGAGAGAGATGAAGGGAGATAGAAATGGAGGGAGAGAGAGATGGAGGGAGAGAGAGATGGAGGGAGAGAGAGATGGAGGGGGAGAGAGATGGAGGGAGAGAGAGATGGAGGGAGAGAGATGGAGGGAGAGAGATGAAGGGAGAGAGATGGAGGGAGAGAGATGGAGGGAGAGAGAGATGGAGGGAGAGAGATGGAGGGAGAGAGAGATGAAGGGAGAGAGAGATGAAGGGAGAGAGATGGAGGGAGAGAGAGATGGAGGGAGAGAGATGGAGGGAGAGAGAGATGAAGGGAGAGAGAGATGGAGGGAGAGAGAGATGGAGGGAGAGAGAGATGAAGGGAGAGAGAGATGAAGGGAGAGAGAGATGGAGGGAGAGAGAGATGGAGGGAGAGAGAGAGAGATGGAGGGAGAGAGATGGAGGGAGAGAGAGATGAAGGGAGAGAGAGATGGAGGGAGAGAGAGATGCAGGGAGAGAGAGATGAAGGGAGAGAGAGATGGAGGGAGAGAGAGATGGAGGGAGAGAGAGAGAGAGATGGAGGGAGAGAGATGGAGGGAGAGAGAGATGAAGGGAGAGAGAGATGGAGGGAGAGAGAGATGCAGGGAGAGAGAGATGAAGGGAGAGAGAGATGGAGGGAGAGAGATGAAGGGAGAGAGAGATGAAGGGAGAGAGAGATGGAGGGAAAGTGAGATGAAGGGAGAGAGAGATGGAGGGAGAGAGAGATGAAGGGAGAGAGAGATGGAGGGAGAGAGAGATGGAGGGGGAGAGAGATGGAGGGAGAGAGAGATGGAGGGAGAGAGATGGAGGGAGAGAGATGAAGGGAGAGAGATGGAGGGAGAGAGATGGAGGGAGAGAGAGATGAAGGGAGAGAGATGGAGGGAGAGAGAGATGAAGGGAGAGAGATGGAGGGAGAGAGAGATGAAGGGAGAGAGAGATGGAGGGAGAGAGAGATGAAGGGAGAGAGATGGAGGGAGAGAGAGATGGAGGGAGAGAGATGGAGGGAGAGAGAGATGAAGGGAGAGAGAGATGAAGGGAGAGAGATGGAGGGACAGAGAGATGGAGGGAGAGAGAGATGAGGGAGAGAGAGATGGAGGTGTTAGAATAGTGTTAGAATAACGCCTCCAGTCTGCATGAATGTATGAATGTGTTTCTGTGCTATGATCAATAGAGGACTCTCTCACTCTCTTTTTCTCACTGATCTCATTTTCTCTCTCTCTCTACTGTGCGA
This sequence comes from Oncorhynchus masou masou, assembly GCF_036934945.1. Classification (NCBI taxonomy): domain Eukaryota; kingdom Metazoa; phylum Chordata; class Actinopteri; order Salmoniformes; family Salmonidae; genus Oncorhynchus; species Oncorhynchus masou. Next base: position 12,522,934 of record NC_088216.1, read on the forward strand.
TGTAGGAACAAAGATGTGATTGGTTAAGGAGGAAGAGGGAGGGGCTGTCAGACATAACATGTGGTAGGAGGGTTTGAACTAGTAGAGAGAGAGAGAGAGATGCAAAAATAGGGAACTACATAGTTGTAAGACTGCAAAGAGTGAGTGAGAGAGAGAGGGAGGGGCAGAGAGAGAGAGATACAGAAGTAGGGAACGACATAGTTGTAAGACTGCAAAGAGTGAGTGAGAGAGAGAGGGAGGGCAGAGAGAGAGAGGGAGGGGCAGAGAGAGAGAGAGATACAGAAATAGGGAACTACATAGTTGTAAGACTACAAAGAGTGACTGAGAGAGAGAGGGAGGGCAGAGAGAGAAAATAAAGTACATGAAGTTTGTATTTAAGTTCCTATAAGTAGAGAAGAACGGAGAAAGTTACAGACTTGGACAAACAACATTATATCAGGACCTATAGACACCTGGACCAACCTGGAGAGAACACAACATTATATCAGGACCTATAGACACCTGGACCAACCTGGAGAGAACACAACATTATATCAGGACCTATAGACACCTGGACCAACCTGTAGAGAACACAACATTATATCAGGACCTATAGACACCTGGACCAACCTGGAGAGAACACAACATTATATCAGGGCCTATAGACACCTGGACCAACCTGGAGAGAACACAACATTATATCAGGACCTATAGACACCTGGAGAGAACACAACATTATATCAGGACCTATAGACACCTGGAGAGAACACAACATTATATCAGGACCTATAGACACCTGGACCAACCTGTAGAGAACACAACAAGATGAGGATCCAGCTGATAGTCATCCTCCTCTCCTTCATGACAGGTAATAAGCTTGTTATAACTCTCTATAACAATGTAATAACATCCAGTTAGGTTTCTTATAAAGGCTGCTACTACAGATCAGGAAACACTACGGTGTGTGTGTATGTGTGTGTGTGTGTGTGTGTGTGTGTGTGTGTGTGTGTGTGTGTGTGTGTGTGTGTGTGTGTGTGTGTGTGTGTGTGTGTGTGTGTGTGTGTGTGTGTGTGTGTGTGTGTTTAACTTGAGGATGCCACTGGTGTAGGAATTCTAACAGTAAGTAAATTTATCATCTCTGTATAGTCAACTCTACCTACATGTACATATTACCTCAATTAGCCCAACTAACCAGTGCCCCCGCACACTGACTCTGTACTGGTACCACCTGTATATAGCCTCCACATTGACTCTGTACTCGTACCACCTGTATATAGCCTCCACACTGACTCTGTACTGGTACCACCTGTATATAGCCTCCACATTGACTCTGTACAGGTACCACCTGTATATAGCCTCCACATTGACTCTGTACTGGTACCACCTGTTTATAGCCTCCACATTGACTCTGTACAGGTACCCCCTGTATATAGCCTCCACATTGACTCTGTACTGGTACCCCCTGTATATAGCCTCCACATTGACTCTGTACAGGTACCACCTGTATATAGCCTCCACATTGACTCTGTACTGGTACCACCTGTTTATAGCCTCCACATTGACTCTGTAGTGGTACCCCCTGTATATAGCCTCCACATTGACTCTGTACTGGTACCACCTGTATATAGCCTCCACATTGACTCTGTACAGGTACCACCTGTATATAGCCTCCACATTGACTCTGTACTGGTACCACCTGTTTATAGCCTCCACATTGACTCTGTAGTGGTACCCCCTGTATATAGCCTCCACATTGACTCTGTACTGGTACCACCTGTATAAAGCCTCCACATTGACTCTGTACCGGTACCACCTGTATATAGCCTCCACATTGACTCTGTACTGGTACCATCTGTATATAGCCTCCACATTGACTCTGTACCGGTACCTCCTGTATATAGCCTCCACATTGACTCTGTACTGTACCAGTACCCCCATGTATATATATAGCCTCCACATTGACTCTGTACTGGTACCACCTGTATATAGCCTCCACATTGACTCTGTACTGGTACCACCTGTATATAGCCTCCACATTGACTCTGTACTGGTACCACCTGTATATAGCCTCCACATTGACTCTGTACAGGGACCACCTGTATATAGCCTCCACATTGACTCTGTACTGGTACCACCTGTATATAGCCTCCACATTGACTCTGTACCGGTACCACCTGTATATAGCCTCCACATTGACTCTGTACCGGTACCACCTGTATATAGCCTCCACATTGACTCTGTACTGGTACCACCTGTATATAGCCTCCACATTGACTCTATACTGGTACCACCTGTATATAGCCTCCACATTGACTCTGTACTGGTACCACCTGTATATAGCCTCCACATTGACTCTGTACTGGTACCACCTGTATATAGCCTCCACATTGACTCTGTACCGGTACCACCTGTATATAGCCTCCACATTGACTCTGTACTGGTACCACCTGTATATAGCCTCCACATTGACTCTGTACCTCCACATTGACTCTGTACCACCTGTATATAGCCTCCACATTGACTCTGTACTGGTACCACCTGTATATAGCCTCCACATTGACTCTATACCGGTACCACCTGTATATAGCCTCCACATTGACTCTATACTGGTACCACCTGTATATAGCCTCCACATTGACTCTGTACTGGTACCACCTGTATATAGCCTCCACATTGACTCTGTACCGGTACCACCTGTATATAGCCTCCACATTGACTCTATACTGGTACCACCTGTATATAGCCTCCACATTGACTCTGTACTGGTACCACCTGTATATAGCCTCCACATTGACTCTGTACTGGTACCACCTGTATATAGCCTCCACATTGACTCTGTACTGGTACCACCTGTATATAGCCTCCACATTGACTCTGTACTGGTACCACCTGTATATAGCCTCCACATTGACTCTGTACTGGTACCACCTGTATATAGCTGTACTCTGTACTGGTACCACCTGTATAGCCTCCACATTGACTCTGGTACCACCTGGTACCACCTGTATATAGCCTCCACATTGACTCTGTACTGGTACCACCTGTATATAGCCTCCACATTGACTCTGTACTGGTACCACCTGTATATAGCCTCCACATTGACTCTATACTGGTACCACCTGTATATAGCCTCCACATTGACTCTGTACTGGTACCACCTGTATATAGCCTCCACATTGACTCTGTACCGGTACCACCTGTATATAGCCTCCACATTGACTCTATACTGGTACCACCTGTATATAGCCTCCACATTGACTCTGTACTGGTACCACCTGTATATAGCCTCCACATTGACTCTGTACTGGTACCACCTGTATAAAGCCTCCACATTGACTCTGTACTGGTACCACCTGTATATAGCCTCCACATTGACTCTGTACTGGTACCATCTGTATATAGCCTCCACATTGACTCTGTACCGGTACCTCCTGTATATAGCCTCCACATTGACTCTGTACCAGTACCCCCTGTATATAGCCTCCACATTGACTCTGTACTGGTACCACCTGTATATAGCCTCCACATTGACTCTGTACTGGTACCACCTGTATATAGCCTCCACATTGACTCTGTACTGGTACCACCTGTATATAGCCTCCACATTGACTCTGTACAGGGAACACCTGTATATAGCCTCCACATTGACTCTGTACTGGGACCACCTGTATATAGCCTCCACATTGACTCTGTACCGGTACCACCTGTATATAGCCTCCACATTGACTCTGTACTGGTACCACCTGTATATAGCCTCCACATTGACTCTGTACTGATACCACCTGTATATAGCCTCCACATTGACTCTGTACCGGTACCTCCTGTATATAGCCTCCACATTGACTCTGTACAGGGACCACCTGTATATAGTCTCCACATTGACTCTGTACCGGTACCACCTGTATATAGCCTCCACATTGACTCTGTACCGGTACCACCTGTATATAGCCTCCACATTGACTCTATACTGGTACCACCTGTATATAGCCTCCACATTGACTCTGTACTGGTACCACCTGTATATAGCCTCCACATTGACTCTGTACTGGTACCACCTGTATATAGCCTCCACATTGACTCTGTACCGGTACCACCTGTATATAGCCTCCACATTGACTCTGTACTGGTACCACCTGTATATAGCCTCCACATTGACTCTGTACCGGTACCACCTGTATATAGCCTCCACATTGACTCTGTACTGGTACCACCTGTATATAGCCTCCACATTGACTCTGTACCGGTACCACCTGTATATAGCCTCCACATTGACTCTATACTGGTACCACCTGTATATAGCCTCCACATTGACTCTGTACTGGACCACCTGTATATAGCCTCCACATTGACTCTGTACCGGTACCACCTGTATATAGCCTCCACATTGACTCTATACTGGTACCACCTGTATATAGCCTCCACATTGACTCTGTACTGGTACCACCTGTATATAGCCTCCACATTGACTCTGTACTGGTACCACCTGTATAAAGCCTCCACATTGACTCTGTACTGGTACCACCTGTATAAAGCCTCCACATTGACTCTGTACTGGTACCACCTGTATATAGCCTCCACATTGACTCTGTACTGGTACCACCTGTATAAAGTCTCCCTACTGTATAAAGCCTCCACATTGACTCTGTACTGGTACCACCTGTATAAAGCCTCCACATTGACTCTGTACTGGTACCACCTGTATATAGCCTCCACATTGACTCTGTACTGGTACCACCTGTATATAGCCTCCACATTGACTCTGTACTGGTACCACCTGTATAAAGTCTCCCTACTGTATAAAGCCTCCACATTGACTCTGTACTGGTACCACCTGTATATAGCCTCCACATTGACTCTGTACTGGTACCACCTGTATATAGCCTCCACATTGACTCTGTACTGGTACCACCTGTATATAGCCTCCACATTGACTCTGTACTGGTACCACCTGTATATAGCCTCCACATTGACTCTGTACTGGTACCACCTGTATATAGCCTCCACATTGACTCTGTACTGGTACCACCTGTATAAAGCCTCCACATTGACTCTGTACTGGTACCACCTGTATAAAGCCTCCACATTGACTCTGTACTGGTACCACCTGTATATAGCCTCCACATTGACTCTGTACTGGTACCACCTGTATAAAGTCTCCCTACTGTATAAAGCCTCCACATTGACTCTGTACTGGTACCACCTGTATAAAGCCTCCACATTGACTCTGTACCGGTACCTCCTGTATATAGCCTCCACATTGACTCTGTACCAGTACCCCCTGTATATAGCCTCCACATTGACTCTGTACTGGTACCACCTGTATATAGCCTCCACATTGACTCTGTACTGGTACCACCTGTATATAGCCTCCACATTGACTCTATACCGGTACCACCTGTATATAGCCTCCACATTGACTCTATACTGGTACCACCTGTATATAGCCTCCACATTGACTCTGTACTGGTACCACCTGTATATAGCCTCCACATTGACTCTGTACTGGTACCACCTGTATAAAGCCTCCACATTGACTCTGTACTGGTACCACCTGTATATAGCCTCCACATTGACTCTGTACTGGTACCATCTGTATATAGCCTCCACATTGACTCTGTACCGGTACCTCCTGTATATAGCCTCCACATTGACTCTGTACCAGTACCCCCTGTATATAGCCTCCACATTGACTCTGTACTGGTACCACCTGTATATAGCCTCCACATTGACTCTGTACTGGTACCACCTGTATATAGCCTCCACATTGACTCTGTACTGGTACCACCTGTATATAGCCTCCACATTGACTCTGTACAGGGACCACCTGTATATAGCCTCCACATTGACTCTGTACTGGTACCACCTGTATATAGCCTCCACATTGACTCTGTACCGGTACCACCTGTATATAGCCTCCACATTGACTCTGTACTGGTACCACCTGTATATAGCCTCCACATTGACTCTGTACTGATACCACCTGTATATAGCCTCCACATTGACTCTGTACCGGTACCTCCTGTATATAGCCTCCACATTGACTCTGTACAGGGACCACCTGTATATAGTCTCCACATTGACTCTGTACCGGTACCACCTGTATATAGCCTCCACATTGACTCTGTACCGGTACCACCTGTATATAGCCTCCACATTGACTCTGTACAGGGACCACCTGTATATAGCCTCCACATTGACTCTGTACCGGTACCTCCTGTATATAGCCTCCACATTGACTCTGTACCGGTACCACCTGTATATAGCCTCCACATTGACTCTATACTGGTACCACCTGTATATAGCCTCCACATTGACTCTGTACTGGTACCACCTGTATATAGCCTCCACATTGACTCTGTACTGGTACCACCTGTATATAGCCTCCACATTGACTCTGTACCGGTACCACCTGTATTTAGCCTCCACATTGACTCTGTACTGGTACCACCTGTATATAGCCTCCACATTGACTCTGTACCGGTACCACCTGTATATAGCCTCCACATTGACTCTGTACTGGTACCACCTGTATATAGCCTCCACATTGACTCTGTACCGGTACCACCTGTATATAGCCTCCACATTGACTCTATACTGGTACCACCTGTATATAGCCTCCACATTGACTCTGTACTGGTACCACCTGTATATAGCCTCCACATTGACTCTGTACTGGTACCACCTGTATAAAGCCTCCACATTGACTCTGTACTGGTACCACCTGTATATAGCCTCCACATTGACTCTGTACTGGTACCACCTGTATATAGCCTCCACATTGACTCTGTACTGGTACCACCTGTATAAAGTCTCCCTACTGTATAAAGCCTCCACATTGATTCTGTACTGGTACCACCTGTATATAGCCTCCACATTGACTCTGTACTGGTACCACCTGTATATAGCCTCCACATTGACTCTGTACTGGTACCACCTGTATATAGCCTCCACATTGACTCTGTACTGGTACCACCTGTATATAGCCTCCACATTGACTCTGTACTGGTACCACCTGTATATAGCCTCCACATTGACTCTGTACAGGTACCACCTGTATATAGCCTCCACATTGACTCTGTACCGGTACCACCTGTATATAGCCTCCACATTGACTCTGTACTGGTACCACCTGTATATAGCCTCCACATTGACTCTGTACTGGTACCACCTGTATATAGCCTCCACATTGACTCTGTACCGGTACCACCTGTATATAGCCTCCACATTGACTCTGTACTGGTACCACCTGTATATAGCCTCCACATTGACTCTGTACTGGTACCACCTGTATATAGCCTCCACATTGACTCTGTACTGGTACCACCTGTATATAGCCTCCACATTGACTCTGTACTGGTACCACCTGTATATAGCCTCCACATTGACTCTGTACTGATACCTCCTGTATATAGCCTCCACATTGACTCTGTACTGGTACCACCTGTATATAGCCTCCACATTGACTCTGTACTGGTACCACCTGTATATAGCCTCCACATTGACTCTGTACTGGTACCACCTGTATATAGCCTCCACATTGACTCTGTACCACCTGTATATAGCCTCCACATACCACCTGTATATAGCCTCCACATTGACTCTGTACTGGTACCACCTGTATATAGCCTCCACATTGACTCTGTACTGGTACCACCTGTATAAAGCCTCCACATTGACTCTGTACTGGTACCACCTGTATAAAGTCTCCCTACTGTATAAAGCCTCCACATTGACTCTGTACTGGTACCACCTGTATATAGCCTCCACATTGACTCTGTACTGGTACCACCTGTATAAAGCCTCCCTACTGTATAAAGCCTCCACATTGACTCTGTACCGGTACCCCCTGTATATAGCCTCCACATTGACTCTGTACTGGTACCACCTGTATATAGCCTCCACATTGTCTCTGTACTGGTACCACCTGTATAAAGCCTCCACATTGACTCTGTACTGGTACCACCTGTATATAGCCTCCACATTGTCTCTGTACTGGTACCACCTGTATAAAGCCTCCACATTGACTCTGTACTGGTACCACCTGTATAAAGCCTCCACATTGACTCTGTACCGGTACCACCTGTATATAGCCTCCACATTGACTCTGTACTGGTACCACCTGTATAAAGCCTCCACATTGACTCTGTACTGGTACCACCTGTATAAAGCCTCCACATTGACTCTGTACTGGTACCACCTGTATAAAGCCTCCACATTGACTCTGTACTGGTACCACCTGTATATAGCCTCCACATTGACTCTGTACTGGTACCACCTGTATAAAGCCTCGCTACTGTTATTTTCAATGTCATTTTATTGTTTATTTTATATCTTTATTTATCTATTGTTTACCTAAGACCTATTTTTTACTTAGAAATTGCACTGTTGGTTAGGGGCCTGTAAGTAAACATTTCACTGTGAGGTCTACTACACCGGTTGTATTGGGCCACGTGACAAAATAAACTTAAATTTTATTTAATTTGATTAGTATTACAAAACACCAAACCAAGAGGTATTTTCTCTGGTCTGATTGACAGGTTGTTTGAGCTCCTTCAAAGTGACAGGATACTCTGGAGGAACTGTCATCATCTCCTGTCATTATTCCACAGAAGACAGAAGTCGTGACAAATATTTCTGCTCGGGGCAGTATAGTTATAGTTTGAGTTGTGAGGATCAAATCAGAACTGGATTGAATAACACCTGGAAGCACAGTGGTAGATTCTCTCTGTATGACAACAATGGAGGAAACTACTTCAAGGTGATCATCAGACAACTGACCAGACCAGATGAAGGGACCTACTGGTGTGGAGTGGACAAACCTACTGCACCTGACAGTTATACCAAGGTAGAGCTGGATGTGAAGAAGGGTGAGGGACTTCTACTTTACTTTATAAAATGAATTTAGCTACAAATGTTATTACATGATCAGTATCACCAGTCAATGAAGTCAGTCTATAGTATTAGACTAAGGTTGTGATATGTGTTCCTGTTGACAGATGACTGCTGTCAGTCTATAGTACTAGACTAAGGTTGTGATATGTGTTCCTGTTGACAGATGACTGCTGTCAGTCTATAGTACTAGACTAAGGTTGTGATGTGTGTTCCTGTTGACAGATGACTGCTGTCAGTCTATAGTACTAGACTAAGGTTGTGATGTGTTCCTGTTGACAGATGACTGCTGTGAGAAGTCAGTCTATAGTATTAGACTAAGGTTGTGATATGTGTTCCTGTTGACAGATGACTGCTGTGAGAAGTCAGTCTATAGTACTAGACTAAGGTTGTGATGTGTGTTCCTGTTGACAGATGACTGCTGTCAGTCTATAGTACTAGACTAAGGTTGTGATGTGTGTTCCTGTTGACAGATGACTGCTGTGAGAAGTCAGTCTATAGTATTAGACTAAGGTTGTGATGTGTGTTCCTGTTGACAGATGACTGCTGTCAGTCTATAGTACTAGACTAAGGTTGTGATATGTGTTCCTGTTGACAGATGACTGCTGTGAGAAGTCAGTCTATAGTATTAGACTAAGGTTGTGATGTGTGTTCCTGTTGACAGATGACTGCTGTGAGAAGTCAGTCTATAGTATTAGACTAAGGTTGTGATATGTGTTCCTGTTGACAGATGACTGCTGTGAGAAGTCAGTCTATAGTATTAGACTAAGGTTGTGATGTGTGTTCCTACTGACAGATGACTGCTGTGAGAAGTCAGTCTATAGTACTAGACTAAGGTTGTGATGTGTGTTCCTGTTGACAGATGACTGCTGTGAGAAGTCAGTCACAGAGACGGCCTTTCTGGGAGGAGAAGCTTCCATCAGATGCAACTATCCAGAGGACCATGAGAACAGAATCAAGTATTTCTGCAAGGAACAAGATCGCTTCATCTGCAATTCCATGAACTCCAAAAACAACAAAATATCTGACACCGTACAGCGATTATCTCTGTCTGACAACAGAAGTGAGAGATTCTCCACAGTGACCATCAGTGACCTGACTGAAGATGATACTGGGACCTACTGGTGTGGAGTAGAAACCAGCAGGACAGAACAACGTTACATTACACTGATCACACAAGTGAAGCTGCTTGTTATAAGTGAGTATAAACTTCTTCTTTCTCTTTAACATATGAACATAAACACACAAGTTACAGTCACATCTACTGTATGCAACAAAAGTAGTTTAATTAAAATCATTATTGCATGTGTTTTTTTAATGTCCCTCACAGCTTGGAGGAACGTCAGACTTGTAAAGAAGACAGGACATGTTGGGGGGGTCGTCAGTCTCTGGTGTAAATATCCACGGGAGAATGCGGAGAATGAGAAGTTATTTTGTAAAGGGGACAGTCCTTCAACATGTGAAGATAAGATAACATCTAGGATACAGAACAAAATGGCCGACAGTGGCAGGTTTTCCCTGTTGGATAACCGTGAGAAGACCATCTTCACAGTGCACATCAAAGAGCTGAGACCCGAGGATTCTGGGACATATTGGTGTGGATCTAATAGGAGATGGAGACCTGCAGACTCCACTAGATTTATCCTCTCTGTGGGTGAGTGGATCAACTCTTTACATCAGTGGTGGCTGGTGGGAGGAGATACAGGAGGACAGGCTCATTGTAATGGATGGAAAGGTATCAACACATGGAAACCATAAAAACCATAATGGCTGTAATGGATGGAAAGGTATCAACCATGGAAACCATGGAAACTCTGTGTGTCTTTGAGAATCAATACTGTTCTACCTATTCCATTCCATCCATTAGGATGAGCCAATCCTCCTATTTCTCCTCCCACCACCCTCCTCTGCTTCTCATGGCTGTCCACCTGCAGTAACTATGTTATGTCAGACATGTTTGTAGTGGTGTGAAAAGACACTGGACCAGAACACAGTAACGTCCTCTGTAATGTCTGTGTGTTTGTAGTGATGTGAAAAGACACTGGACCAGAACACAGTAACTTCCTGTGTGTGTGTTTCTACATCTGTCTCAGTATCACTAAGCAGTCATGTGTTCATGAAAAACCCCAAGTTTCAGTGTGAATGTCATCATGAAACCTGCAGTTGTCATGTGATATTTTTGAGAGAGCGAGAGAGAAATAGAGAGAGACAATCACTCACTCTCTCTTTCTGCCTATCAATCTCTCTCCATCACTGTTACGGATCTCCTCCTCTTCGTCTGAGGAGGAGTAGCAAGGATCGGACCAATAAGCAACGTGGTACTTGTTCATGTTATTTATTTAAACTGAACACAAAAAAAGCACAACCGAAACAGCTCCGTCAGGTGCAAACCACACTAACCAGAAAATAGAATCACCCACAACTAAAGGGTGAAAACAGGCTGCCTAAGTATGGTTCTCAATCAGGGACAATGATTGACAGCTGCCTCTGATTGAGAACCATACCATGCCAAACACAGAAATACCAAATCATAGAGAAAAGAACATAGACTGCCCACCCAACGCACGCCCTGACCATACTAAAACAAAGACATCACAAAGGAACTAAGGTCAGAACATGACAATCTCTCTCTCTCTCTCTTGCAGTGCATGCTGGGAGTTTTTTGGAGTTTTAGTGTTTGGTCTTTTGATTATTTTCTTGGTCTTTTCTTTCAATTGTATTTTTCTGTGGTGGAGGGTGCAATATTTGTTTTAGCGGTATCCACAGTTTTTTTTAAAGTTAGGCTGGAAGAGGACAGAGTAAGTTTCCTGGGGGTTGGAAGGTGTTGTCTGCGCGATGGCTTCTCAGCCTAGAGCGGAGGAGATGCAGTCAACACGGCATGGATTCAGGTGTGTTCCTGAGAATGGAGTTAAAGTGGAGGAGGTTCTGCTCTTGGTTGGTGAACAGGTCGGAGCTGAATTCATACATTCTGCTTCTAGAAATAACAAAGCTGTGGTTGTGTTCGTGAAAATAGCAAATTTGGTTGGAAGGCTAATGGCTAGTGGAATATTTGTAAGGGATGTGTTTTTGCCAGTTTCACCCCTCTCTACTCCTTCAACAAGAGTGGTAGTTGCAAATTTGCCTCCGTTTATTATGGATGATCAAATCAGGAAAGAGCTGAGTCGGTTTGGTAAGTTTGCTATCAGTTTTTGTGTCGGCAGGTTTTAAGGCAGATGCCGTTAAGCCCCTTGTTTTGTTCCGGAGGCAAGTGTTCATGTTTCTGAATAACACTGAGCAACAGCGAAATGTGCATTTTAATGTGAGGCATGGGGAGGGGCTCTATGCAGGGTTTGCCAAGACAGATAGTCTACAGTGTTTTGAGTGTGGGAATTTGGGGCATAAGAGCTTTACGTGCCCACATAAAGGGCCTAGTCATGCCAAGGATGGTGGTGTAGATGAGGCTGGGCCTAGTCATGCCAGAGATTTTGGTGTAGATGAGGCTGGGTCTAGTCAGGTTATGGAGGGTGGTGTAGATGATGCTGGGTCTAGTCAGGTTATGGAGGGTGGTGTAGATGATGCTGGGTCTAGTCAGGTTATGGAGGGTGGTGTAGATGATGCTGGGTCTAGTCAGGCTAGAGATGGTGGTGTAGATGAGGCTGGGTCTAGTCAGGCTAGAGATGCTGGGGTAGCTGAGGCTGGGCCTAGTCAGGCTAGAGATGCTGGTGTAGATGAGGCTGGGTCTAGTCAGGCTAGAGACGGTGGGGTAGCGGAGGCTAGGTCTAGTCAGGCTAGAGATGGTGGGGTAGCGGAGGCTAGGTCTAGTCAGGCTAGAGATGGTGGTGTAGATGAGGCTGGGTCTAGTCAGGCTAGAGATGCTGGGGTAGCTGAGGCTGGGCCTAGTCAGGCTAGAGATGGTGGGGTAGCGGAGGCTAGGTCTAGTCAGGCTAGAGACGGTGGGGTAGCGGAGGCTAGGTCTAGTCAGGCTAGAGACGGTGGGGTAGCGGAGGCTGGGTCTAGTCAGGCTAGAGACGGTGGGGTAGCGGAGGCTGGGTCTAGTCAGGCTAGAGATGGTAGGGTAGCGGAGGCTGGGTCTAGTCAGGCTAGAGACGGTGGGGTAGCGGAGGCTGGGTCTAGTCAGGCTAGAGATGGTAGGGTAGCGGAGGCTGGGTCTAGTCAGGCTAGAGACGGTGGGGTAGCGGAGGCTAGGTCTAGTCAGGCTAGAGACGGTGGGGTAGCGGAGGCTGGGTCTAGTCAGGCTAGAGACGGTAGGGTAGCGGAGGCTGGGTCTAGTCAGGCTAGAGACGATGGGGTAGCGGAGGCTAGGTCTAGTCAGGCTAGAGATGGTGGTGTAGATGAGGCTGGGTCTAGTCAGATTATGGAGGGTGGTGTAGATGAGGCTGGGTCTAGTCAGGTTATGGAGGGTGGTGTAGATGAGGCTGGGTCTAGTCAGGTTATGGAGGGTGGTGTAGATGAGGCTGGGTCTAGTCAGGTTAAGGAGGGTGGTGTAGATGAGGCTGGGTCTAGTCAGGTTATAGATGGTGTTGATGAGGCTGGGTCTAGTCAGGTTATAGATGGTGTAGATGAGGCTGGGTCTAGTCAGGTTATAGATGGTGTAGATGAGGCTGGGTCTAGTCAGGTTATGGAGGGTGGTGTAGATGATGCTGGGTCTAGTCAGGTTATGGAGGGTGGTGTAGATGATTCTGGGTCTAGTCAGGTTATGGAGGGTGGTGTAGATAATGCTGGGTCTAGTCAGGTTATGGAGGGTGGTGTAGATGATGCTGGGTCTTGTCAGGTTATGGAGGGTGGTGTAGATGATGCTGGGTCTAGTCAGGTTATGGATGGTGGTGTAGATGAGGCTGGGTCTAGTCAGGTTATGGAGGGTGGTGTAGATGAGGCTGGGTCTAGTCAGGTTATGGAGGGTGGTGTAGATGAGGCTGGGTCTAGTCAGGTTAAGGAGGGTGGTGTAGATGAGGCTGGGTCTAGTCAGGTTATAGATGGTGTAGATGAGGCTGGGTCTAGTCAGGTTATAGATGGTGTAGATGAGGCTGGGTCTAGTCAGGTTATGGAGGGTGGTGTAGATGAGGCTGGGTCTAGTCAGGTTATAGATGGTGTTGATGAGGCTGGGTCTAGTCAGGTTATGGAGGGTGGTGTAGATGATGCTGGGTCTAGTCAGGTTATGGAGGGTGGTGTAGATGAGGCTGGGTCTAGTCAGGTTATGGAGGGTGGTGTAGATGAGGCTGGGTCTAGTCAGGTTATGGAGGGTGGTGTAGATGAGGCTGGGTCTAGTCAGGTTAAGGAGGGTGGTGTAGATGAGGCTGGGTCTAGTCAGGTTATAGATGGTGTAGATGAGGCTGGGTCTAGTCAGGTTATAGATGGTGTAGATGAGGCTGGGTCTAGTCAGGTTATGGAGGGTGGTGTAGATGAGGCTGGGTCTAGTCAGGTTATAGATGGTGTTGATGAGGCTGGGTCTAGTCAGGTTATGGAGGGTGGTGTAGATGATGCTGGGTCTAGTCAGGTTATGGAGGGTGGTGTAGATGAGGCTGGGTCTAGTCAGGTTATAGATGGTGTTGATGAGGCTGGGTCTAGTCAGGTTATAGATGGTGTAGATGAGGCTGGATCTAGTCAGGTTATAGATGGTGTAGATGAGGCTGGGTCTAGTCAGGTTATAGATGGTGTAGATGAGGCTGGGTCTAGTCAGGTTATAGATGGTGTAGATGAGGCTGGGTCTAGTCAGGTTATAGATGGTGTAGATGAGGCTGGGTCTAGTCAGGTTATGGAGGGTGGTGTAGATGAGGCTGGGTCTAGTCAGGTTATAGATGGTGTAGATGAGGCTGGGTCTAGTCAGGTTATAGATGGTGTAGATGAGGCTGGGTCTAGTCAGGTTATAGATGGTGTAGATGAGGCTGGGTCTAGTCAGGTTATGGAGGGTGGTGTAGATGATGCTGGGTCTAGTCAGGTTATGGAGGGTGGTGTAGATGATTCTGGGTCTAGTCAGGTTATGGAGGGTGGTGTAGATGATGCTGGGTCTTGTCAGGTTATGGAGGGTGGTGTAGATGATGCTGGGTCTAGTCAGGTTATGGATGGTGGTGTAGATGAGGCTGGGTCTAGTCAGGTTATGGAGGGTGGTGTAGATGAGGCTGGGTCTAGTCAGGTGATGCTAGTGGATGAGGAGAGTATAGTGGGGAAGTGTAAGAGACTGGGGGGAGGAGGGGGTGTCAAGCGGAAAAGGAAAAAGGGTGTGTTCAAAGGCACCATGGAAACTTTTCCTGTTGCTGTCGGTGATGCCCTGACCAGAGCGGAAGGGCAGGTGGTCAGGGTGGGAGATAGAGATGAGGAGGATAGTGAGTCTGAGGAAGAGGATAAGGAGTTATTTTTTTCAGACTCCTCTTCAATGGGCCCGGAGCTGACAGCCAGTCAAGCAGAGGGGTCTAAGTACACGTTGAGAGAACTGACAAGGTTTCTGAATGAGACCAAGTGGAAAAAAGTTCATATTGAGGCTTTTTTTTTCTGATCCGAGAAAGTTTAAGATCAGTACAACATGCTATGAAAAATGAGGGGCATGGTGTCCTCTCACCCTGGAAACGGTTTAGGTTGAGGAAGTGGGTCACAACAGGAAAAGGTTTAGGTTGAGGAAGTGGGTCACAACAGGAAATGGTTTAGGTTGAGGAAGTGGGTCACAACAGGAAACGGTTTAGGTTGAGGAAGTGGGTCACAACAGGAAAAGGTTTAGGTTGAGGAAGTGGGTCACAACAGGAAACGGTTTAGGTTGAGGAAGTGGGTCACAACAGGAAATGGTTTAGGTTGAGGAAGTGGGTCACAACAGGAAATGGTTTAGGTTGAGGAAGTGGGTCACAACAGGAAATGGTTTAGGTTGAGGAAGAGGGTCACAACAGGAAATGGTTTAGGTTGAGGAAGTGGGTCACAACAGGAAATGGTTTAGGTTGAGGAAGTGGGTCACAACAGGAAACGGTTTAGGTTGAGGAAGTGGGTCACAACAGGAAATGGTTTAGGTTGAGGAAGTGGGTCACAACAGTGCGTAAAGGTTTACCTTCAGACACCGTTTAGATGTATATTTTCTTTCTGACACTGGGGCTTTTTGAGCTTTGCTATTGGTCTCTTTCTCTGCTGGCTTTTCTCCCACTTCTTATGGAGACTCTTTGGGTCGGCTCGCTCAATATAAATGGAGACTTCTTATGGAGACTCTTCGGGAAGACTCGCTCAATATAAATGGAGACTTCTTATGGAGACTCTTCGGGTAGGATCACTCAATATGAATGGAGACTTCTTATGGAGACTCTTTGGGTCGGCTCGCTCAATATAAATGGAGACTTCTTATGGAGACTCTTCGGGTAGGATCGCTCAATATAAGTGGAGACTTCTTATGGAGACTCTTTGGGTCGGCTCGCTCAATATAAATGGAGACTTCTTATGGAGACTCTTTGGGTCGGATCGCTCAATATAAATGGAGACTTCTTATGGAGACTCTTCGGGTCGGATCACTCAATATAAATGGAGACTTCTTATGGAGACTCTTTGGGTCGGATCACTCAATATGAATGGAGACTTCTTATGGAGACTCTTCGGGTCGGATCACTCAATATAAATGGAGACTTCTTATGGAGACTCTTCGGGTCGGATCACTCAATATGAATGGAGACTTCTTATGGAGACTCTTTGGGTCGGCTCGCTCAATATAAATGGAGACTTCTTATGGAGACTCTTCGGGTAGGATCACTCAATATGAATGGAGACTTCTTATGGAGACTCTTCGGGTAGGATCACTCAATATAAATGGAGACTTCTTATGGAGACTCTTTGGGTCGGATCGCTCAATATAAATGGAGACTTCTTATGGAGACTCTTCGGGTAGGATCGCTCAATATAAATGGCGCCAGAGATGGGGGGGAAAGAGGAGTGTGTTGGGTGAATATGTAAAACAGAAAAAGAACAGGTGTTGTTTCTGCAGGAGACACATAGTGATGTGTTGAATGAAGTTGATTTGGGGCTCTGGTGGAAAGGAGCAAGTGTGTTGAGCCATGGGACAGATCTTAGTGCAGGAGTGGCAGTCCTTTAGCAACCGGGGCTGTCTGTAAAACGTTGCTCCTCAAAAGAGGTGTGTTAAGGTAGGCTGCTTGTTGTTAAAGCAGAAATTAACAACATGGGTTTTGTCTTTATAAATGTCTATGCGCTTAATACAGGGAGAGAGAGAGGGGTTCTATTTGGGTGTCTTAGAGAGGAACTCTCACAGGTAGCGCCTGAGGAGACGCTGGTGGTTGGAGGGGACTGGAACTGTCCAATGGAATAGACAAAAGACAGAAATGGGGTAGAGCCTCATTCAGTGTCAGTGGGAGTGTTAAGGGACATCATTAATCAGTTCGACCTAGTGGATGTTTGGAGAACTAAACATCCCAACACAAGACCGTATACATGGGTGAAGGTTTTCGGGGCTAGGGTGTGTGCAGCCCGACTTGATTGGTTTCACGTGTCTAGGAATCGGAGCAATAGGCTGTTGGGCGCTACCATTCTCCCGGTGGGGTTTTCGGATCACCACATAACCATGGCTCGGCTGTCTATTTCACCAGGGCCCCGGCAGGCATCCTATTGGAAGTTCAATGTAAAGCTCTTTCAAGGTGCCACTTTTTGCTCAGGTTTCCAGACCATTTGGGAAAGGTGGGGGCAGCGAAGAGAGGAGTATGAGTCTCTGAGTCAATGGTGGGATGTAGGGAAAGTCCACATTCAGCTTTTCTGTCAACACTACACAGCTCTCTCATCCTCAGAGGCTAGGAGAGTACTGGGGGAACTAGAGCCTTATATTAGCTCGATGGAGGTAGAGATGGTGGGGCAAGGCAATGTAGGCCTTCAGGCTAATTTAGCTGAATTACGTAGGGACCTGGGCAGGTTTTTTCCAGGTTAAAGCAAAGGGAGCACTTGTAAGAGCAGGTTCTCCATGCTCAAGGAGATGGATGCTCCCAGCTCCTTCTTCTTTGGGTTGGAAAGACAGAACCGTGAAGCCAAGGTTATGCATCGTCTATGGCTGTCTGATGGGCGGGTGACCTCTGTGGTGGGGGAGATGGGGGAGTGAACTGTGGAGTTTTATACTGAGTTGTATAGGGCAGAAGTGTGTGATCCTATGTGTGCTCAGGTCTTGATAGCAGGACTCCCTAAGCTCTCTCTGGCACAGAGGGAAGAAATGGACATTCCTCTGTTGTCCCATGAACTGGCAGAGGCCGTAACCCAGATGTCCCTCCGTCGGACAGCTCTGACTCTCCTGACCAAAAAAGGGGACTTGTGTGAACTTAAGAACTGGAGGCCTGTGGCATTACTCTGGGCGGACTACGAGATATTTGCCAAGGTCCTATCTAATAGACTGAAGTCCCATCTGGACTCGATAGTGCATAAGGACCAAACATCTTGTGTACCGGGACGCTCAATCACGGACAACTTGTTCTTCATCAGGGACATGTTGGACTTGTCGAGAGGTTCTAATGTGAACTTTGGACTGGTCTCTTTAGATCAAGAGTAGGCTTTTGATAGAGTGGACCATGAGTACATGTTTAATGTGATGTTTGGGTTTGGGAAGAGTTTTTTGACCTGCGTGAAGCTGTTGTATGCTGGGGTGTCATGTATGGTCAAGGTGGGAGGGGGGCTCAGTAGGCCAGTCTGGGTGAGACGGGGCATTAGACAAGGATGCCCTCTATCTGGGCAGTTATACACATTAGCCATTGAGCCTTTTTTAGGACTGCTACGCAGGAGACTGCAGGGAGTGTGCTGGACAGGCATGGATGTGGTGACAGGAATAGCAGTGTCAGCATAAGCAGATGACGTTTCTGTGATGGTCAGGATATGCAGGCTCTAGAGACTAGTCTGAAGGTGTACGAGGGAGCTTCTTTAGGTAAGGTGAACTGGAGCAAGAGCAAAGCTCTGTTATGTGGGCCATGGGGGGATAGGGTCCCTCTGCTTCCAGGGGGTTTGCAGTGGGGTTGTGAAGGGCTTAAAGTGTTGGGGGTGTACCTGGGCTCGGAGACGTTGGTCAGGAAGAACTGGGAGGGGCTGTCACAGGCAGTGGTGTCAAGACTGGCCAGGTGGAGGTGGCTCCTGACCCAAGTGTCATATAGAGGGACGGTGCTGATAATCAACAACCTGGTGGCATCTTCCCTGTGGCATAAACTGGCTGTCCTCATTAGGGTTGGACCGGCAGCTGTTCTTCATAAAGCTGGAGAGGTTGAGTACAGCAGGTCAGATTTTTACTTTGCAGTGCTGAGGGCCTGGCAGCTGCTAACATGAGAAGGGGGTGTGGAGCCTGGGCTGTGGGTGTGGGAGGAGCCTATCTTCCACAACCCAGCCATCCCTTTGAGATGGGTTCAGTAGGCCACCCTGCAGAGGCAACTGATGGCAGGGGGTTTACTAAGGCTGGGTGACCTGAGACTGCTGGGAGAGGAGGGGTGGAAAACCCCGGAAGTCCTGGCACAACAAACAGGAATAACGTCTCTTAGGCCGCTGGAGAGATTCCTGGAGGAGGTCCAGGAGGCCCTGTCTGAGCCGGTAAGGGGGGTGTTTGAGCGGCCAAAGGGGGAGGGGCCACCAATGTTTCCGCCACTGCAGGTGATGGCGTTTGAGGTGGTGGGAGGTAAAACCATCTACACCCTCTGCATTAAGGTGAGGAACATTAGGAGCCTAACATACCTCTTTACAGTAGTGAAGGCACATCAGTGGCAGGGAACATGTGGGGAGGAGAGTATGGTGGATTTTTTCTGTGTCCACCAGGTTAATGCAATTAATGTTTCAGTTGGAATATCTGTGTGAGAGGTTGGGGGTGGTTTTTACTGTTGGGGTATTTATAATGGGATAAAGGTATTCGATTAAGGAGAAGGCCAAATGTGTTTTGTTGAATTTTCTGTTTGCTCAGGCAAAGTTAGCTATTTGGCTAACAAGGAGGAACAGGATCAAAGGTGGGGGGATAACAGACCCTTTATTGTTTAAAGGGATGGTCTCTGCGCACCTCAGGGTTGAGTTTGAGTTCTATAAAATGATAAACAGTGTGGAGGTGTTTGAGGAGATGTGGTGTGTTGGGGGGCTGTCTGTATAGCTGGGGGAGATGTTTGAGGAGATATGGTGTGTTGGGGGGCTGTCTGTATAGCTGGGGGAGATGTTTGAGGAGATATGGTGTGTTGGGGGGCTGTCTGTATAGCTGGGGGAGATGTTTGAGGAGATGTGGTGTGTTGGGGGGCTGTCTGTATAGCTAGGGGAGATGTTTGAGGAGATATGGTGTGTTGGGGGGGCTGTATAGCTAGGGGAGATGTTTGAGGAGATATGGTGTGTTGGGGGGGCTGTCTGTATAGCTGGGGGAGATGTTTGAGGAGATATGGTGTGTTGGGGGGCTGTCTGTATAGCTGGGGGAGATGTTTGAGGAGATGTGGTGTGTTGGGGGCTGTCTGTATAGCTGGGGGAGATATTTGAGGAGATGTGGTGTGTTGGGGGGCTGTCTGTATAGCTGGGGGAGATGTTTCAGGAGATATGGTGTGTTGGGGGGGCTGTCTGTATAGCTGGGGGAGATGTTTGAGGAGATATGGTGTGTTGGGGGGCTGTCTGTATAGCTGGGGGAGATATTTGAGGAGATATGGTGTGTTGGGGGCTGTCTGTATAGCTGGGGGAGATGTTTGAGGAGATATGGTGTGTTGGGGGGCTGTCTGTATAGCTGGGGGAGATATTTGAGGAGATATGGTGTGTTGGGGGGCTGTCTGTATAGCTGGGGGAGATGTTTGAGGAGATATGGTGTGTTGGGGGGCTGTCTGTATAGCTGGGGGAGATATTTGAGGAGATATGGTGTGTTGGGGGGCTGTCTGTATAGCTAGGGGAGATGTTTGAGGAGATGTGGTGTGTTGGGGGGCTGACTGTAAAGCTGGGGGAGATATTTGAGGAGATATGGTGTGTTGGGGGGCTGTCTGTATAGCTGGGGGAGATGTTTGAGGAGATATGGTGTGTTGGGGGGCTGTCTGTATAGCTGGGGGAGATATTTGAGGAGATGTGGTGTGTTGGGGGGCTGTCTGTATAGCTGGGGGAGATGTTTGAGGAGATGTGGTGTGTTGGGGGGCTGTCTGTATAGCTGTGGAAGATGTTTTGGATATATGCTTGTAGGAGTGGGTATTGTGATGTTGGTTTGTATCACCTGGTAGCCTAGTGGCAGGGTAGCCTAGTGGCAGGGTAGCCTAGTGGCAGGGTAGCCTAGTGGCAGGGTAGCCTAGTGGCAGGGTAGCCTAGCCTAATAAGAATTGGTTCTTAACTGACTTGCCAAGTAAAATTAAGGTAAAAAAAAAGGTGGAAAGGTGAGTATGGTAAATGTATGCAGGACATATATTTTGGTGTTTTATTTTTGAATGGGGGTGGTGAATTTTTTTAATGAAATGAGAGTTTCAGTAAAGAAAGATAAAAAGTAAAGTCTCTCTCTCTCTCTTTCTCTCTCTCTCTCTTTCTCTCTCTCTCTCTCTCTCTCTCTATCTCTCTCTCTCTCTCTCTCTTTCTTTCTCTCTCTCTTTCTCTCTCTCTTTCTTTCTCTCTCTCTCTCTTTCTCTCTCTCTTTCTCTCTCTCTTTCTTTCTCTCTATCTCTCTCTTTCTTTCTCTCTATATCTCTCTCTTTTTCTCAATATCTCTCTCTTTCTTTCTCTCTATCTCTCTCTTTCTTTCTCTCTATCTCTCTCTTTTTCTCAATATCTCTCTCTTTCTTTCTCTCTATATCTCTCTCTTTTTCTCAATATCTCTCTCTTTCTTTCTCTCTATATCTCTCTCTTTCTCTCTGTATCTCTTTCTTTCTCTCTCTCTCTCTTTATCTCTCTTTCTTTCTCTCTCTCTACCTCTCTCTCTCTTTCTTTCTCTCTATATCTCTCTCTTTCAAATCAAAATCAAATCAAATGTTATTAGTCATATGCGCTGAATACAACAGGTGTAGACCTTACAGTGAAATGCTTACTTACAAGCCCCTAACCAACAATGCAGTTTAAAAAAATCTGGATAAGAATGAGAGATAAAAGTAACAAGTAGTTAAAAATAACAATAGCGAGACTTTATACAGGGGGGTAACGGTTGAGAGTCAATGTTTGGGAGCACCGATTAGTTGAGGTAATATGTACATGTAGGTAGAGTTATTAAAGTGACTATGCATAGATGATAACAACAGAGAGTAGCAGTGGTGTAAACGAGATGGGAAAGGGGGGGGGCAATGCTAATAGACTGGGTAGCCATTTGATTAGATGTTCAGGAGTCTCACGGCTTGGGGGTAGAAGTTGTTTAGAAGCCTCTTGATCCTAGACTTGGCGTTCCGGTTCCACTTGCTGTGCGTTAGCAGAGAAAAGTCTATGACTAGGGTGGGGCCCCTGTGTAGAGAATCAGCGTGGTGGATGTGTTGTTACCTACCCTCACCACCTGGGGGCGGCCCGTCAGGAAGTCCTGGATCCAGTTGCAGAGGGAGGTGTTTAGTCCCAGGGTCTTTAGCTTATTAATGAGATTTGAGGGCACTATGGTGTTGAACACTGAGCTCTAGTCAATGAGTAGCGTTGTGACATAGGTGTTCCTTTTGTCCAGGTGGGAAAGGACAGTGTGGAGTGCAATAGAGATTGCATCATCTGTGGATCTCTTGGGGCGGTTTTCAAATTGGAGTGGGTCTAGGGTTTTCTGGGATAAGGGTGTTGATGTGAGCCATTACCAACCTTTCAAAACACTTCATGGCT
>NC_088216.1:12550502-12648636 GCF_036934945.1 Oncorhynchus masou masou
GGTTGTGGAGGTGTATGGAGATGTTGTAGAGAGGTTTGGGAAGGTTGTGGAGGTGTATGGAGATGTTGTAGAGAGGTTTGGGAATGTTGTGGAGGTGTATGGGGATGTTGTAGAGAGGTTTGGGAAGGTTGTGGAGGTGTATGGGGATGTTGTAGAGAGGTTTGGGAAGGTTGTGGAGGTGTATGGGGATGTTGTAGAGAGGTTTGGGAAGGTTGTGGAGGTGTATGGGGATGTTGTAGAGAGGTTTGGGAAGGTTGTGGAGGTGTATGGAGATGTTGTAGAGAGGTTTGGGAAGGTTGTGGAGGTGTATGGAGATGTTGTAGAGAGGTTTGGGAATGTTGTGGAGGTGTATGGGGATGTTGTAGAGAGGTTTGGGAAGGTTGTGGAGGTGTATGGGGATGTTGTAGAGAGGTTTGGGAAGGTTGTGGAGGTGTATGGGGATGTTGCAGAGAGGTTTGGGAAGGTTGTGGAGGTGTATGGGGATGTTGTAGAGAGGTTTGGGAATGTTGTGGAGGTGTATGGAGATGTTGTAGAGAGGTTTGGGAAGGTTGTGGAGGTGTATGGAGATGTTGTAGAGAGGTTTGGGAAGGTTGTGCAGACATGAGGTGACAGTTGATGGTCTAGTAGGAGCTGTGTGTAAAACGACAGAACAGGCATCCACAAATACTGTCACCATTTTGCTTTTCTCTCATGATGGTATCGATGATATACATGGAAATAGCCCACCCAATCTACCTACCTCATCCCCATATTGTTATTATTTACTGTTCTGCTCTTTTGCACACCAGTATCACTACTTACACACCTTCATCTGCTCGTCATCATCTGCTCATCATCATCTGATCATCATCATCTGCTCATCATCATCTGCACATCATCATCTGCTCATCATCATCATCTGCTCATCATCATCTGCACATCATCATCTGCTCATCATCATCATCTGCTCATCATCATCTGCACATCATCATCTGCTCATCATCATCATCTGCTCATCATCATCATCTTCTCATCATCATCATCTGCTCATCATCATCTGCTCATCATCATCATCTGCTCATCATCATCATCTGCACATCATCATCATCTGCTCATCATCATCATCTTCTCATCATCATCATCTGCTCATCATCATCTGCACATCATCATCATCTGCTCATCATCATCATCTTCTCATCATCATCATCTTCTCATCATCATCTGCTCATCATCATCATCTGCACATCATCATCTGCTCATCATCATCTGCACATCATCATCATCTGCTCATCATCATCTGCACATCATCATCATCTGCTCATCATCATCTGCTCATCATCATCTGCACATCATCATCTGCACATCATCATCATCTGCTCATCATCATCATCTGCTCATCATCATCATCTTCTCATCATCATCTGCTCATCATCATCATCTGCACATCATCATCTGCTCATCATCATCATCTGCACATCATCATCATCTGCTCATCATCATCATCTGCACATCATCATCTGCTCATCATCATCATCTGCACATCATCATCATCTGCTCATCATCATCTGCACATCATCATCTGCTCATCATCATCATCTGCACATCATCATCTGCTCATCATCATCATCTGCACATCATCATCATCTGCTCATCATCATCATCTGCTCATCATCATCATCTTCTCATCATCATCTGCTCATCATCATCTGCACATCATCATCTGCTCATCATCATCATCTGCACATCATCATCTGCTCATCTACCACTCCAGTGTTAATTGTAACTCTGCTACTGTGGCCTATTTATTGCTTAACCTCCTCACACCATTTGCACACACTGTATATAGACTTGTCTTTTTCTATTGTATTATTGACTGTATGTTTGTTTTACTCCATGTGTAACTCTGTGTTGTTTGTCGCACTGCTTTGCTTTATCTTGGCCAGGTCGCAGTTGTAAATGAGAACTTGTTCTCAACTGGCCTACCTGTTGAAATAAAATAAAATGCAATACTCTGTAGAGTCTCTACTCCTGTCTGTGGTCAGGTCTGATGGTATCTAAGATATATACAGTACTCTGTAGAGTCTCTCCTCCTGTCTGTGGTCAGGTCTGATGGTGTGGACCAGTGCTGGTCTGGTAGTCATGGTGACAGTGTTAGGACTGGTCCTGCTCCTGTTCTACAGACAGAGGAGAGGAACCAGGAGAACATCACCACCACCATCAGTCTCCTACTGGAGAGGTGAGAGATACAAGAGAGAGAGAGTGTGTGTGTGTGTGTGTGTGTGTGTGTGTGTGTGTGTGTGTGTGTGTGTGTGTGTGTGTGTGTGTGTGTGTGTGTGTGTGTGTGTGTGTGTGTGTGTGTGTATAGAAATGTTTGTGTACCCTTCCCTAGATCTGTGTCTCACAATGATCCTGTCTCTGAGTTCTACGGACAACTGTGGGACCTTATATAGACAGGTGTGTGCCTTTCCAAATCATGTCCAATCAATTGAATTTACCACAAGTGGACTCCAATCAAGTTGTAGAAACATCTCAAGGACGATCAATGGAAACAGGATGCACCTGAGCTCAATTTCGAGTCTCATAGCAAAGGGTCTGAATACTTATGAAAACAAGGACATTTTGGGTTTAAAAAAAAACTGTTTTCTCCTTGTCATTATGGGGTTAGGGTGTAGCTTGATGAGGAAAATATTTTATTTAACCATTTATAGAATCAGAACGTAACGTCACAAAATGTGGAAAAGGGAAGGGGTCTGAATACATTCAGGACGCACAATATGTTAACTAACTATATGTTAACTAACTATATGTTAACTAACTATATGTTAACTAACTATATGTTAACTAACTGTATGTTAACTAACTGTATGTTAACTAACTATATGTTAACTAACTATATGTTAACTAACTGTATGTTAACTAACTATATGTTGACTAACTATAAGTTAACTAACTATATGTTAACTAACTATATGTTGACTAACTATATGTTAACTAACTATATGTTAACTAACTATATGTCAACTAACTATATGTTAACTAACTATATGTTTGACTAACTATAAGTTAACTAACTATATGTTAACTAACTATATGTTAACTAACTATGTGTTAACTAACGGTGTGTTAACTAACTATGTGTTAACTAACTATATGTTGACTAACTGTATGTTGACTAACTATATGTTAACTAACTATATGTTAACTAACTATATGTTAACTAGCTATATGTTAACTAACTATGTGTTAACTAAATATGTGTTAACTAACTATGTGTTAACAAACTATGTGTTAACTAACTATATGTTAACTAACTATATGTTGACTAACTATATGTTGACTAACTATATGTTGACTAACTATATGTTAACTAAATATATGTTGACTAACTATATGTTAACTAACTATATGTTAACTAACTATATGTTGACTAACTATATGTTGACTAACTATATGTTAACTAACTATATGTTAACTAACTATATGTTGACTAACTATATGTTAACTAACTATATGTTAACTAACTATATGTTAACTAACTATATGTTGACTAACTATATGTTAACTAACTATATGTTAACTAACTATGTGTTCACTAACTATGTGTTAACTAACTATATGTTAACTAACTATATGTTGACTAACTATATGTTAACTAACTGTATGTTGACTAACTGTATGTTGACTAACTGTATGTTAACTAACTATATGTTAACTAACTATATGTTGACTAACTGTATGTTGACTAACTGTATGTTAACTAACTATATGTTAACTAACTGTATGTTAACTAACTATATGTTAACTAACTGTATGTTGACTAACTCTATGTTGACTAACTATATGTTGACTAACTATATGTTGACTAACTGTATGTTAACTAAGTATATGTTGACTAACTGAAAAACTGTATATTAACTAACTGTGTGTTAACTAACTATATGTTAACTAACTATATGTAAACTAACTGTATCTTAACTAACTGTATGTTAACTAACTATATGTTGACTAACTATATGTTAACTAACTATATGTTAGCTAACTATATGTTGACTAACTGTATGTTGACGAACTGTATGTTAACTAACTATATGTTAACTAACTATATGTTGACTAACTATATGTTAACTAACTATATGTTGACTAACTGTATGTTAACTAACTATATGTTGACTAACTGTATGTTAACTAACTATATGTTGACTAACTGAAAAACTGTATATTAACTGTGTGTTAACTAACTATATGTTAACTAACTATATGTTAACTAACTATATGTTGACTAACTGAAAAACTGTATATTAACTAACTATATGTTGACTAACTGTATGTTAACTAACTGTATGTTAACTAACTCTATGTGGACTAACTGAAAAACTGTATGTTAACTAACCTCTATTTTTAGATAATTCTCTCTCTCTCTGTCTTTCTTTCTCTCTGTCTTTCTCTCTCTTTTAATATTAGTGTTTCCTGTTCAGAGCCTTGTTGTTATGGTAACACTCCCCCACTGTCATCAACCATTTGTTTTAGTGTTTCCTGTTCAGAGCCTTGTTGTTATGGTAACACTCCCCCACTGTCATCAACCATTAATATTAGTGTTTCCTGTTCAGAGCCTTGTTGTTATGGTAACACTCCCCCTTCTTAGGGCTAGGGTCTAGGGCTAGGGTCTAATTTTCTGAATTTCTGCCTGACTGACGTGCCCAAAGTAAACTGCCCGTTACTCAGGCCCGGAAGCCAGGATATGCATATAATTGGTAGCATTGGATAGGAAACACTTTGAATTTTGTAGAAATATTAAAATAATTTATTATACTATAACACAATTGATATCGTAGGAGAAAATCCAAAGCAAAAACCAACCAGATATTGTTTTTTTTTTAGGTCCCAGGCTCTTATAATGGAAAGCTATGGGTTCTATGCAATTCCAGCTCCCAGATTGCAATTCCAATATTTTCCGCTTGATGTCAACAGTCTTTGCTCAAGGTTTCAGGCTCGTTTCTTCCAAAACGAGGAAGAATTTGGAGTTTTGGTACAAAGAGTCACAGTTGAGAATCAGTCTGCAGGCATGCGAGGAAGAGGACGTGCACTTGCTCATTTTACTTTTCAATTGAACATACTTCTTTCCCTATGAAAAATTATAGTTTATTTACATTTTTTCTGGTTGTTTAGAGTCTTGTTGTTATGGTAACACTCCCCCACTGTCATCAAGCATTAATATTAGTGCTTCCTGTTCAGGCTCTTGTTGTTATGGTAACACTCCCCCACTGTCATCAACCATTATTATTAGTTTTTCCTGTTCAGAGTCTTGTTTTTATGGCAACACTCCCCCACTGTCATCAAGCATTAATATTAGTGCTTCCTGTTCAGGCTCTTGTTGTTATGGTAACACTCCCCCACTGTCATCAACCATTATTATTATTTTTTCCTGTTCAGAGTCTTGTTGTTATGGCAACACTCCCCCACTGTCATCAAGCATTAAATCAAATCAAATCAAATTTTATTTGTCACATACACATGGTTAGCAGATGTTAATGCGAGTGTAGCGAAATGCTTGTGCTTCTAGTTCCGACAATGCAGTAATAACCAACAAGTTATCTAACTAACAATTCCTAAACTACTGTCTTATACACAGTGTAAGGGGATAAAGAATATGTACATAAGGATATATGAATGAGTGATGGTACAGAGCAGCATAGGCAAGATACAGTAGATGGTATCGAGTACAGTATATACATATGAGATGAGTATGTAAACAAAGTGGCATAGTTAAAGTGGCTAGTGATACATGTATTACATAAGGATGCAGTCGATGATATAGAGTACAGTATATACGTATGCCTATGAGATGAATAATGTAGGGTAAGTAACATTATATAAGGTAGCATTGTTTAAAGTGGCTAGTGATATATTTACATCATTTCCCATCAATTCCCATTATTAAAGTGGCTGGAGTTGAGTCAGTGTCAGTGTGTTGGCAGCAGCCACTCAATGTTAGTGGTGGCTGTTTAACAGTCTGATGGCCTTGAGATAGAAGCTGTTTTTCAGTCAGCTTTGATGCACCTGTACTGACCACGCCTTCTGGATGATAGCGGGGTGAACAGGCAGTGGCTCGGGTGGTAGATGTCCTTGATGATCTTTATGGCCTTCCTGTAACATCGGGTGGTGTAGGTGTCCTGGAGGGCAGGTAGTTTGCCCCCGATGATGCGTTGTGCAGACCTCACTACCCTCTGGAGAGCCTTACGGTTGAGGGCGGAGCAGTTGCCGTACCAGGCGGTGATACAGCCCGCCAGGATGCTCTCGATTGTGCATCTGTAGAAGTTTGTGAGTGCTTTTGGTGACAAGCCAAATTTCTTCAGCCTCCTGAGGTTGAAGAGGCGCTGCTGCGCCTTCTTCACGATGCTGTCTGTGTGAGTGGACCAATTCAGTTTGTCTGTGATGTGTATGCCGAGGAACTTAAAACTTGCTACTCTCTCCACTACTGTTCCATCGATGTGGATAGGGGGGTGTTCCCTCTGCTGTTTCCTGAAGTCCACAATCATCTCCTTAGTTTTGTTGACGTTGAATGTGAGGTTATTTTCCTGACACCACACTCCGAGGGCCCTCACCTCCTCCCTGTAGGCCGTCTCGTCGTTGTTGGTAATCAAGCCTACCACTGTTGTGTCGTCCGCAAACTTGATGATTGAGTTGGAGGCGTGCGTGGCCACGCAGTCGTGGGTGAACAGGGAGTACAGGAGAGGGCTCAGAACGCACCCTTGTGGGGCCCCAGTGTTGAGGATCAGCGGGGAGGAGATGTTGTTACCTACCCTCACCACCTGGGGGCGGCCCGTCAGGAAGTCCAGTACCCAGTTGCACAGGGCGGGGTCGAGACCCAGGGTCTCGAGCTTGATGACGAGCTTGGAGGGTACTATGGTGTTGAATGCCGAGCTGTAGTCGATGAACAGCATTCTCACATAGGTATTCCTCTTGTCCAGATGGGTTAGGGCAGTGTGCAGTGTGGTTGAGATTGCATCGTCTGTGGACCTATTTGAGCGGTAAGCAAATTGGAGTGGGTCTAGGGTGTCAGGTAGGGTGGAGGTGATATGGTCCTTGACTAGTCTCTCAAAGCACTTCATGACGGAAGTGACGGAAGTGAGTGCTACGGGGTGGTAGTCGTTTAGCTCAGTTACCTTAGCTTTCTTGGGAACAGGAACGATGGTGGCCCTCTTGAAGCATGTGGGAACAGCAGACTGGTATAGGGATTGATTGAATATGTCCGTAAACACACCAGCCAGCTGGTCTGCGCATGCTCTGAGGGCGCGGCTGAGGATGCCGTCTGGGCCTGCAGCCTTGCGAGGGTTAACACGTTTAAATGTTTTACTCACCTCGGCTGCAGTGAAGGAGAGACCGCATTTTTCCGTTGCAGGCAGTGTCAGTGGCACTGTATTGTCCTCAAAGCGGGCAAAAAAGTTATTTAGTCTGCCTGGGAGCAAGACATCCTGGTCCGACTGGGCTGGATTTCTTCCTGTAGTCCGTGATTGACTGTAGACCCTGCCACATGCCTCTTGTGTCTGAGCCGTTGAATTGGGATTCTACTTTGTCTCTGTACTGACGCTTAGCTTGTTTGATAGCCTTACGGAGGGAATAGCTGCATTGTTTGTATTCAGTCATGTTACCAGACACCTTGCCCTGATTGAAAGCAGTGGTTCGCGCTTTCAGTTTCACACGAATGCTGCCATCAATCCAAGGTTTCTGGTTAGGGAATGTTTTAATCGTTGCTATGGGAACGACATATTCAACGCACGTTCTAATGAACTCGCACACCGAATCAGCGTATTCGTCAATTAATATTAGTGCTTCCTGTTCAGAGTCTTGGTGTTATGGCAACACTCCCCCACTGTCATCAAGCATTAATATTAGTGCTTCCTGTTCAGAGTCTTGTTGTTATGGTAACACTCCCCCACTGTCATCAACCATTATTATTAGTGTTTCCTGTTCAGTCTTGTTGTTATGGCAACACTCCCCCACTGTCATCAAGCATTAATATTAGTCCTTCCTGTTCAGAGTCTTGTTGTTATGGTAACACTCCCCCACTGTCATCAATCATTATTATTAGTGTTTCCTGTTCAGAGTCTTGTTGTTATGGCAACACTCCCCCACTGTCATCAACCATTATTATTAGTGTTTCCTGTTCAGTCTTGTTGTTATGGCAACACTCCCCCACTGTCATCAAGCATTAATATTAGTGCTTCCTATTCAGAGTCTTGTTGTTATGGCAACACTCCCCCACTGTCATCAACCATTATTATTAGTGTTTCCTGTTCAGAGTCTTGTTGTTATGGCAACACTCCCTCACTGTCATCAACCATTAATACAGTGCCTTGCGAAAGTAAGTGCCTTGCAACCTTTTGCCACATTTCAGGCTTCAAACAAAGATATAAAACTGTATTTTTTTGTGAAGAATCAACAACAAGTGGGACACAATCATGAAGTGGAACGACATTTATTGGATATTTCAAACTTTTTTAACAAATCAAAAACTGAAAAATTGGGCGTGCAAAATTATTCAGCCCCCTTAAGTTAATACTTTGTAGCGCCACCTTTTGCTGCGATTACAGCTGTAAGTCGCTTGGGGTATGTCTCTATCAGTTTTGCACATCGAGAGACTGAATTTTTTTCCCATTCCTCCTCGCAAAACAGCTCGAGCTCAGTGAGGTTGGATGGAGAGCATTTGTGAACAGCAGTTTTCAGTTCTTTCCACAGATTCTCGATTGGATTCAGGTCTGGACTTTGACTTGGCCATTCTAACACCTGGATATGTTTATTTTTGAACCATTACATTGTAGATTTTGCTTTATGTTTTGGATCATTGTCTTGTTGGAAGACAAATCTCCATCCCAGTCTCAGGTCTTTTGCAGGCTCCATCAGGTTTTCTTCCAGAATGGTCCTGTATTTGGCTCCATCCATCTTCCCATCAATTTTAACCATCTTCCCTGTCCCTGCTGAAGAAAAGCAGGCCCAAACCATGATGCTGCCACCACCATGTTTGACAGTGGGTATGGTGTTTTCAGGGTGATGAGCTGTGTGGCTTTTACGCCAAACATAACGTTTTGTATTATTGCCAAAAAGTTCAATTTTGGTTTCATCTGACCAGAGCATCTTCTTCCACATGTTTGGTGTGTCTCCCAGGTGGCTTGTGGCAAACTTTAAACAACACTTTTTATGGATATCTTTAAGAAATGGCTTTCTTCTTGCCACTCTTCCATAAAGGCCAGATTTGTGCAATATACGACTGATTGTTGTCCTATGGACAGAGTCTCCCACCTCAGCTGTAGATCTCTGCAGTTCATCCAGAGTGATCATGGGCCTCTTGGCTGCATCTCTGATCAGTCTTCTCCTTGTATGAGCTGAAAGTTTAGAGGGACGGCCAGGTCTTGGTAGATTTGCAGTGGTCTGATACTCCTTCCATTTCAATATTATCGCTTGCACAGTGCTCCTTGGGATGTTTAAAGCTTGGGAAATCTTTTTGTATCCAAATCCGGCTTTAGACTTCTTCACAACAGTATCTCGGACCTGCCTGGTGTGTTCCTTGTTCTTCATGATGCTCTCTGCGCTTTTAACGGACCTCTGAGACTATCACAGTGCAGGTGCATTTATACGGAGACTTGATTACACACAGGTGGATTGTATTTATCATGTGCTCAGTCCCCTCCTGTACTTCCTGTTCACTCATGACTGCATGGCCAGGCACGACTCCAACACCATCATTCAATTTGCCGGTGATGACCGACAACAACGAGACAGACTATAGGGAGGAGGTCAGAGACTTGGCCATGCAGTGCCAGGACAACAACTTCTCCCTCAACGTGATCAAGACAAAGGGGATAATTGTGGACTACAGGAAAAAGAGGACTCTTACAGGCACAAAGGCCAAACTGAGAGAGGTGGCGTCTCCATGGGTACTGAATACAGTGATGAAAGGCTACGAACTTCAATCCCGATGCCGGCCACCGCTATAGTTCTGGTGCCTCAAATGTCTCAGGGTCTTCTAGTGTTGACGCCCTGGTTGACTGACTGGACCTCCTAACTGGACCTCCTACTGGAGGAGTAACTGGACCTCCTACTGGAGGAGTAACTGGACCTCCTACTGGAGGAGTAACTGGACCTCCTACTGGAGGAGTAACTGGACATCCTACTGGAGGAGTAACTGGACATCCTACTGGAGGAGTAACTGCCTAACCTGGACGATTGGATAGTCTGTCCCATCCAGGGAACAGGCCACAACGGACACCAGGACCCTCTTGAACCACATACGAGTTCTGGGCCTCACCCTATCACGGAAGGGGATCTACCTCGGGATGTCCATGAGGGCTCCCTCAGGTGAGAGTAAAGACATCCTATCCTACCTCAACCGTTTCCGGCTCAGACGAGCCATTTTGGTGTTAGAGAGCAAACAGTTACTCAGCCTACTGACCATTGCATCACTGCTGGTTCCACTGGGCATTCTCCATCAGGCCACTCCAGCCATTGTTCAGTATCCCACGGCCAGCTTCCAAAACAACACAAACAACATTAGCTGTTGGTGATGAGTGCGTGTTTGAGGACCCTATCACTCTTTCCTGTTTAAAGGGGTGAGCCAGATCAGAGTCCACTGCAGAGAGCTGTGGTACACTGAAGCCTCTCTGACGGGTTGAGGTTCCATGTCCAGACGCAGCTAGCCGCTGGATCGCCCCATGGACTGGTCAACACAACAGTGTGCCGGAGCTCAGAGTGGTTCATCTAGCTCTTCAACAGGGCCAGACCTACCTGGTAGGACAGCATTTCCTGCCTGTGAGGCCCGACCTCCTCTTCAGGCTGGGGGACACTGAGCCATCTGGACCCACATTGTCTCCAGCTTCAGGCCTCTGAAGGCGTTAGTGGACCAGTCCAGGCCTGCAGGACGAGGAGGTGAACATGTTGCGGAGCGACATGGTTGCCTCCACCAATGCGTTAAAACAAATGTTTTGGGTCGTATTCTGTACCTGGTTTGAGAGACATATGTGCAAACGGTTTTCTTGTTTTCACTGCTTGATGCGGACCGAGTGGCATCCACATGGAGAGTCTACTGAGCTGCTGTCTCTGCATCCACATGGAGAGTCTACAGAGCTGCTGTCTCTGCATCCACATGGAGAGTCTACTGAGCTGCTGTCTCATCCACATGGAGAGTCTACTGAGCTGCTGTCTCTGCATCCACATGGAGAGTCTACTGAGCTGCTGTCTCATCCACATGGAGAGTCTACAGAGCTGCTGTCTCATCCACATGGAGAGTCTACTGAGCTGCTGTCTCTGCATCCACATGGAGAGTCTACTGAGCTGCTGTCTCATCCACATGGAGAGTCTACAGAGCTGCTGTCTCATCCACATGGAGAGTCTACTGAGCTGCTGTCTCATCCACATGGAGAGTCTACAGAGCTGCTGTCTCATCCACATGGAGAGTCTACTGAGCTGCTGTCTCTGCATCCACATGGAGAGTCTACTGAGCTGCTGTCTCTGCATCCACATGGAGAGTCTACTGAGCTGCTGTCTCTGCATCCACATGGAGAGTCTACTGAGCTGCTGTCTCTGCATCCACATGGAGAGTCTACTGAGCTGCTGTCTCTGCATCCACATGGAGAGTCTACTGAGCTGCTGTCTCTGCATCCACATGGAGAGTCTACAGAGCTGCTGTCTCTGCATCCACATGGAGAGTCTACAGAGCTGCTGTCTCTGCATCCACATGGAGAGTCTACTGAGCTGCTGTCTCTGCATCCACATGGAGAGTCTACAGAGCTGCTGTCTCTGCATCCACATGGAGAGTCTACAGAGCTGCTGTCTCATCCACATGGAGAGTCTACTGAGCTGCTGTCTCATCCACATGGAGAGTCTACAGAGCTGCTGTCTCTGCATCCACATGGAGAGTCTACTGAGCTGCTGTCTCTGCATCCACATGGAGAGTCTACTGAGCTGCTGTCTCTGCATCCACATGGAGAGTCTACTGAGCTGCTGTCTCATCCACATGGAGAGTCTACAGAGCTGCTGTCTCTGCATCCACATGGAGAGTCTACTGAGCTGCTGTCTCATCCACATGGAGAGTCTACTGAGCTGCTGTCTCTGCATCCACATGGAGAGTCTACTGAGCTGCTGTCTCATCCACATGGAGAGTCTACTGAGCTGCTGTCGCATCCACATGGAGAGTCTACTGAGCTGCTGTCTCATCCACATGGAGAGTCTACAGAGCTGCTGTCTCTGCATCCACATGGAGAGTCTACTGAGCTGCTGTCTCATCCACATGGAGAGTCTACAGAGCTGCTGTCTCATCCACATGGAGAGTCTACAGAGCTGCTGTCTCTGCATCCACATGGAGAGTCTACAGAGCTGCTGTCTCTGCATCCACATGGAGAGTCTACTGAGCTGCTGTCTCATCCACATGGAGAGTCTAATGAGCTGCTGTCTCATCCACATGGAGAGTCTACTGAGCTGCTGTCTCTGCATCCACATGGAGAGTCTACTGAGCTGCTGTCTCATCCACATGGAGAGTCTACAGAGCTGCTGTCTCATCCACATGGAGAGTCTACTGAGCTGCTGTCTCATCCACATGGAGAGTCTACTGAGCTGCTGTCTCTGCATCCACATGGAGAGTCTACAGAGCTGCTGTCTCTGCATCCACATGGAGAATCTACTGAGCTGCTGTCTCTGCATCCACATGGAGAGTCTACTGAGCTGCTGTCTCATCCACATGGAGAGTCTACAGAGCTGCTGTCTCTGCATCCACATGGAGAGTCTACTGAGCTGCTGTCTCATCCACATGGAGAGTCTACTGAGCTGCTGTCTCTGCATCCACATGGAGAGTCTACTGAGCTGCTGTCTCATCCACATGGAGAGTCTACAGAGCTGCTGTCTCATCCACATGGAGAGTCTACTGAGCTGCTGTCTCATCCACATGGAGAGTCTACTGAGCTGCTGTCTCTGCATCCACATGGAGAGTCTACAGAGCTGCTGTCTCTGCATCCACATGGAGAGTCTACAGAGCTGCTGTCTCTGCATCCACATGGAGAATCTACTGAGCTGCTGTCTCTGCATCCACATGGAGAGTCTACTGAGCTGCTGTCTCATCCACATGGAGAGTCTACAGAGCTGCTGTCTCTGCATCCACATGGAGAGTCTACAGAGCTGCTGTCTCTGCATCCACATGGAGAGTCTACTGAGCTGCTGTCTCATCCACATGGAGAGTCTACTGAGCTGCTGTCTCATCCACATGGAGAGTCTACTGAGCTGCTGTCTCATCCACATGGAGAGTCTACAGAGCTGCTGTCTCTGCATCCACATGGAGAGTCTACTGAGCTGCTGTCTCTACATCCACATGGAGAGTCTACTGAGCTGCTGTCTCTGCATCCACATGGAGAGTCTACAGAGCTGCTGTCTCTGCATCCACATGGAGAGTCTACTGAGCTGCTGTCTCATCCACATGGAGAGTCTACAGAGCTGCTGTCTCTGCATCCACATGGAGAGTCGACTGAGCTGCTGTCTCTACATCCACATGTAGAGTCTACTGAGCTGCTGTCTCATCCACATGGAGAGTCTACAGAGCTGCTGTCTCTGCATCCACATGGAGAGTCTACTGAGCTGCTGTCTCATCCACATGGAGAGTCTACAGAGCTGCTGTCTCATCCACATGGAGAGTCTACTGAGCTGCTGTCTCTGCATCCACATGGAGAGTCTACTGAGCTGCTGTCTCTGCATCCACATGGAGAGTCTACTGAGCTGCTGTCTCATCCACATGGAGAGTCTACTGAGCTGCTGTCTCTGCATCCACATGGAGAGTCTACAGAGCTGCTGTCTCTGCATCCACATGGAGAATCTACTGAGCTGCTGTCTCTGCATCCACATGGAGAGTCTACTGAGCTGCTGTCTCATCCACATGGAGAGTCTACAGAGCTGCTGTCTCTGCATCCACATGGAGAGTCTACTGAGCTGCTGTCTCATCCACATGGAGAGTCTACTGAGCTGCTGTCTCTGCATCCACATGGAGAGTCTACTGAGCTGCTGTCTCATCCACATGGAGAGTCTATCAGGAGCTGCTGTCTCATCCACATGGAGAGTCTACTGAGCTGCTGTCTCATCCACATGGAGAGTCTACTGAGCTGCTGTCTCTGCATCCACATGGAGAGTCTACAGAGCTGCTGTCTCTGCATCCACATGGAGAGTCTACTGAGCTGCTGTCTCTGCATCCACATGGAGAGTCTACTGAGCTGCTGTCTCATCCACATGGAGAGTCTACAGAGCTGCTGTCTCTGCATCCACATGGAGAGTCTACAGAGCTGCTGTCTCTGCATCCACATGGAGAGTCTACTGAGCTGCTGTCTCATCCACATGGAGAGTCTACTGAGCTGCTGTCTCATCCACATGGAGAGTCTACTGAGCTGCTGTCTCATCCACATGGAGAGTCTACAGAGCTGCTGTCTCTGCATCCACATGGAGAGTCTACTGAGCTGCTGTCTCTACATCCACATGGAGAGTCTACTGAGCTGCTGTCTCTGCATCCACATGGAGAGTCTACAGAGCTGCTGTCTCTGCATCCACATGGAGAGTCTACTGAGCTGCTGTCTCATCCACATGGAGAGTCTACAGAGCTGCTGTCTCTGCATCCACATGGAGAGTCGACTGAGCTGCTGTCTCTACATCCACATGTAGAGTCTACTGAGCTGCTGTCTCATCCACATGGAGAGTCTACAGAGCTGCTGTCTCTGCATCCACATGGAGAGTCTACTGAGCTGCTGTCTCATCCACATGGAGAGTCTACAGAGCTGCTGTCTCATCCACATGGAGAGTCTACTGAGCTGCTGTCTCTGCATCCACATGGAGAGTCTACTGAGCTGCTGTCTCTGCATCCACATGGAGAGTCTACTGAGCTGCTGTCTCATCCACATGGAGAGTCTACTGAGCTGCTGTCTCTGCATCCACATGGAGAGTCTACTGAGCTGCTGTCTCTGCATCCACATGGAGAGTCTACAGAGCTGCTGTCTCTGCATCCACATGGAGAGTCTACAGAGCTGCTGTCTCATCCACATGGAGAGTCTACAGAGCTGCTGTCTCTGCATCCACATGGAGAGTCTACAGAGCTGCTGTCTCTGCATCCACATGGAGAGTCTACTGAGCTGCTGTCTCATCCACATGGAGAGTCTACAGAGCTGCTGTCTCTGCATCCACATGGAGAGTCTACAGAGCTGCTGTCTCATCCACATGGAGAGTCTACAGAGCTGCTGTCTCATCCACATGGAGAGTCTACAGAGCTGCTGTCTCATCCACATGGAGAGTCTACTGAGCTGCTGTCTCATCCACATGGAGAGTCTACAGAGCTGCTGTCTCATCCACATGGAGAGTCTACTGAGCTGCTGTCTCATCCACATGGAGAGTCTACAGAGCTGCTGTCTCTGCATCCACATGGAGAGTCTACTGAGCTGCTGTCTCTGCATCCACATGGAGAGTCTACTGAGCTGCTGTCTCATCCACATGGAGAGTCTACAGAGCTGCTGTCTCTGCATCCACATGGAGAGTCTACAGAGCTGCTGTCTCATCCACATGGAGAGTCTACAGAGCTGCTGTCTCTGCATCCACATGGAGAGTCTACTGAGCTGCTGTCTCTGCATCCACATGGAGAGTCTACTGAGCTGCTGTCTCATCCACATGGAGAGTCTACTGAGCTGCTGTCTCATCCACATGGAGAGTCTACAGAGCTGCTGTCTCATCCACATGGAGAGTCTACTGAGCTGCTGTCTCATCCACATGGAGAGTCTACAGAGCTGCTGTCTCTGCATCCACATGGAGAGTCTACTGAGCTGCTGTCTCTGCATCCACATGGAGAGTCTACTGAGCTGCTGTCTCATCCACATGGAGAGTCTACAGAGCTGCTGTCTCTACATCCACATGGAGAGTCTACTGAGCTGCTGTCTCTGCATCCACATGGAGAGTCTACAGAGCTGCTGTCTCTGCATCCACATGGAGAGTCTACTGAGCTGCTGTCTCATCCACATGGAGAGTCTACTGAGCTGCTGTCTCTGCATCCACATGGAGAGTCTACAGAGCTGCTGTCTCATCCACATGGAGAGTCTAC
Source organism: Oncorhynchus masou masou (assembly GCF_036934945.1). Classification (NCBI taxonomy): domain Eukaryota; kingdom Metazoa; phylum Chordata; class Actinopteri; order Salmoniformes; family Salmonidae; genus Oncorhynchus; species Oncorhynchus masou. Next base: position 12,566,584 of record NC_088216.1, read on the forward strand.
AGAGCTGCTGTCTCATCCACATGGAGAGTCTACTGAGCTGCTGTCTCATCCACATGGAGAGTCTACAGAGCTGCTGTCTCATCCACATGGAGAGTCTACTGAGCTGCTGTCTCTGCATCCACATGGAGAGTCTACAGAGCTGCTGTCTCATCCACATGGAGAGTCTACAGAGCTGCTGTCTCATCCACATGGAGAGTCTAATGAGCTGCTGTCTCATCCACATGGAGAGTCTACAGAGCTGCTGTCTCATCCACATGGAGAGTCTACTGAGCTGCTGTCTCATCCACATGGAGAGTCTACTGAGCTGCTGTCTCATCCACATGGAGAGTCTACTGAGCTGCTGTCTCTGCATCCACATGGAGAGTCTAATGAGCTGCTGTCTCTGCATCCACATGGAGAGTCTACAGAGCTGCTGTCTCTGCATCCACATGGAGAGTCTACAGAGCTGCTGTCTCATCCACATGGAGAGTCTACTGAGCTGCTGTCTCTGCATCCACATGGAGAGTCTACAGAGCTGCTGTCTCATCCACATGGAGAGTCTACTGAGCTGCTGTCTCTGCATCCACATGGAGAGTGTACTGAGCTGCCATGACAACGGCCACGAGGGACCAATCCGTTGCTCTCTTTATGAAGGGAGTTCAACGTCTGCGTCCAGGAATGGCCCGCTCAGTGCCAAACTGGGACGTTGACGTGGTGCTGTCAGTGCTTGCTAAGCCGCCCTCGAGCCCCTAGAGTCGACGACTTTGAAGCACCTATCCATACAGGTGGTTTTCCTGTTGGCTGTTACCTCCACGAAGAGGGTGAGTGAACTACATGCCTTTTCAGTGAAGCACGGAGTGTTTTTCAGAATGGGTCCAGACAAGAGGAGTGTCCCCCTCCCTCTTAGCCCCTCCTTCTTGCTGAAGGTCCTGTTTGACAGACGTGAACCAGCCTTTACATGTGTCTGCATACGCTCCTCCCATGGCTGCAGGTGAGCTGGGTGTTTGTTTCACCAAGTGTGCCATGGACACCTACATTACACAGACACAGGCAATACGGCAGTCTGATTGGCTATTCGTTTGCTACGGTGAGAGTGTTCTGGGCCAGAGCCAATCGATACAAAGACTCTCACACTGGATTGTGGACACTATTACTACAGCATATCGGCAGGCCAGCCGGCTTCTACCTTCCTAGTGGTGCATTCTACTAGAGGAGTAGCTACATCGTGGGCCTCTGACCTCTGACCTCTGCTATAGTGGTGCATTCTACTAGAGTAGCCACATCGTGGGCCTCTGACCTCTGACCTCTGCTATAGTGGTGCATTCTACTAGAGGAGTAGCTACATCGTGGGCCTCTGACCTCTGACCTCTGCTATAGTGGTGCATTCTACTAGAGTAGCCACATCGTGGGCCTCTGACCTCTGACCTCTGCTATAGTGGTGCATTCTACTAGAGGAGTAGCTACATCGTGGGCCTCTGACCTCTGACCTCTGCTATAGTGGTGCATTCTACTAGAGGAGTAGCCACATCGTGGGCCTCTGACCTCTGACCTCTGCTATAGTGGTGCATTCTACTAGAGGTGTAGCTACATCGTGGGCCTCTGACCTCTGATATAGTGGTGCATTCTACTAGAGTAGCCACATCGTGGGCCTCTGACCTCTGACCTCTGCTATAGTGGTGCATTCTACTAGAGTAGCCACATCGTGGGCCTCTGACCTCTGACCTCTGCTATAGTGGTGCATTCTACTAGAGGAGTAGCTACATCGTGGGCCTCTGACCTCTGACCTCTGCTATAGTGGTGCATTCTACTAGAGGAGTAGCTACATCGTGGGCCTCTGACCTCTGCTATAGTGGTGCATTCTACTAGAGTAGCCACATCGTGGGCCTCTGACCTCTGACCTCTGCTATAGTGGTGCATTCTACTAGAGGAGTAGCCACATCGTGGGCCTCTGACCTCTGACCTCTGCTATAGTGGTGCATTCTACTAGAGGAGTAGCCACATCGTGGGCCTCTGACCTCTGACCTCTGCTATAGTGGTGCATTCTACTAGAGGAGTAGCTACATCGTGGGCCTCTGACCTCTGACCTCTGCTATAGTGGTGCATTCTACTAGAGTAGCCACATCGTGGGCCTCTGACCTCTGACCTCTGCTATAGTGGTGCATTCTACTAGAGGAGTAGCTACATCGTGGGCCTCTGACCTCTGACCTCTGCTATAGTGGTGCATTCTACTAGAGTAGCCACATCGTGGGCCTCTGACCTCTGACCTCTGCTATAGTGGTGCATTCTACTAGAGGAGTAGCTACATCGTGGGCCTCTGACCTCTGACCTCTGCTATAGTGGTGCATTCTACTAGAGGAGTAGCCACATCGTGGGCCTCTGACCTCTGACCTCTGCTATAGTGGTGCATTCTACTAGAGGTGTAGCTACATCGTGGGCCTCTGACCTCTGATATAGTGGTGCATTCTACTAGAGTAGCCACATCGTGGGCCTCTGACCTCTGACCTCTGCTATAGTGGTGCATTCTACTAGAGTAGCCACATCGTGGGCCTCTGACCTCTGACCTCTGCTATAGTGGTGCATTCTACTAGAGGAGTAGCTACATCGTGGGCCTCTGACCTCTGACCTCTGCTATAGTGGTGCATTCTACTAGAGGAGTAGCTACATCGTGGGCCTCTGACCTCTGCTATAGTGGTGCATTCTACTAGAGTAGCCACATCGTGGGCCTCTGACCTCTGACCTCTGCTATAGTGGTGCATTCTACTAGAGGAGTAGCTACATCGTGGGCCTCTGACCTCTGACCTCTGCTATAGTGGTGCATTCTACTAGAGGAGTAGCCACATCGTGGGCCTCTGACCTCTGACCTCTGCTATAGTGGTGCATTCTACTAGAGGAGTAGCTACATCGTGGGCCTCTGACCTCTGACCTCTGCTATAGTGGTGCATTCTACTAGAGTAGCCACATCGTGGGCCTCTGACCTCTGACCTCTGCTATAGTGGTGCATTCTACTAGAGGAGTAGCTACATCGTGGGCCTCTGACCTCTGACCTCTGCTATAGTGGTGCATTCTACTAGAGGAGTAGCTACATCGTGGGCCTCTGACCTCTGCTATAGTGGTGCATTCTACTAGAGTAGCCACATCGTGGGCCTCTGACCTCTGACCTCTGCTATAGTGGTGCATTCTACTAGAGGAGTAGCTACATCGTGGGCCTCTGACCTCTGACCTCTGCTATAGTGGTGCATTCTACTAGAGGAGTAGCCACATCGTGGGCCTCTGACCTCTGACCTCTGCTATAGTGGTGCATTCTACTAGAGGAGTAGCTACATCGTGGGCCTCTGACCTCTGACCTCTGCTATAGTGGTGCATTCTACTAGAGTAGCCACATCGTGGGCCTCTGACCTCTGACCTCTGCTATAGTGGTGCATTCTACTAGAGGAGTAGCTACATCGTGGGCCTCTGACCTCTGCTATAGTGGTGCATTCTACTAGAGGAGTAGCTACATCATGGTCACTGCTCCGAGGAGTTCCCCGGTTGGGCCGTTTATGTGTGCTGTTGGATTACTCCAATCCTTTTTGTTGGTGATCCACAGTGCCTTGAAAAGGACACGAGGTGGAAGTAGTGCCCGGCAGCTATTTAAGGTGGTCAGTCGCAGCACTACCCGGGACACGGCACTAATCTGACATTCTAACTCAGAATGTATCCTGCCACGTGGAAGGATACCATATCGGAGTGATCCAATAGCTCACAGAACCGTGGTTACATACGTAACATTCGATGTTCACTGAATTGCTAGCGCTAAGTTCCTCAAAGATACCTAGCATCAATGCTAGCTTTGTTAACACCGGCTGTGTGATGATACAGTTTCCTGTTTAGGTTAGAGGTCACGTTGAGGTGCGTTTCAAATGTAACAGATTTGAAGCGATTTACATTCTTCCATACTAAACAGATTGCTCTCTCAGGTGTTCATGGAAGGCCACCTTTGAAAGAACATGAGAATGCATAACGCAAGTGCGCATTTTGGAACACAGTCAATGTTTTTAACACGTTTTAACTTTTGATGATGTCATCGGGTATAACTTTTTAACTTTATGTTTGTTTCTACAACTTAAAGAAATGCGCTGTTTTCACATAAAGACAATGTGCTGTCAATAATGAAAATGATGAAAAGAGATTTTCCTTTTAATTAATTAATTGCTCAATTCATTGGAATTTCCTCTTTCTAAGTCTGCTGTTGTCATGTGATGATGCAGACATCTACCAGTGTTTCTGTGGTAATACTGACACCTACTGGTTCATTATTGTCATGACTGATCCCACAGAGAAAGAACTAAACTATAGCAATAGTACACTACATGCCCAGTACATTATTCAAACATTAATACATTAATACATATATTTATAATTTATATTGTATTAACACTATTAAATTACTGCACATACAAAGCATTTTAGAGCAATAGGATGAAATGATATTATAGCTGCAGTTTAAACTAGAAAAGGGAGATGTTTGTGTTGATATAATCCCAACTAAATGTCCATGTATTTTCACGTTACAAACATTAGTGGCCAGCACATACACTTTCTGGCCTCAAGCCTTAGTTAAAGGTTCAACAATGAAATTGTGTTGGTTCAAATAGAAATATTTTCCCAATTATCCTAGTTGTAAGAAAAATATTAAAATATCCTTATTTATAACTGGATGTATGTAAGATATTAAATATGAACTGGCTTTGTTTAGGACATAAATGATGTATAGGTGAGATAGGTTTATGAACTTTACATTAATCATTTAGATAACTGGATTCATTGTTTAGGATACAGGAAGCATGACAAGTTCAATCTTCATTTTGGGACCCTGAAAGTCAAAAACAAATACACTGTTAGTTATTTAGTTACTTAGTTACCTGAGTGTCCATCACTGACATCAACATAATTTGTTTGATTGACATCTATAATTGGTTTTGATTGATAAGAGTTCGTACTCATAGGTGATTGGTCCGATGGTGAGGGGTTCGAGGGGGACAGAGGGGGTGACAGAGCGGTATTTCCTTTTGGTGCACACCTGAGGAGAGAGAAGGGAAGGAGTCAGAGAGACCAGACACTGAGACAGAGAGACGAGACGGAGTCAGAGAGACCAGACACTGAGAAAAAGACCAGACATTGAGACAGAGAGACGAGAAGGAGTCAGAGAGACCAGACACTGAGACCAGAGAGAGTCAGAGAGACCAGACACTGAGACAGAGAGACGAGAAGGAGTCAGAGAGACCAGACAATGAGACCAGAGAGACTCAGGAGAGTCAGAAACCACCACACACAAACTGAGTGAGACCAGAGAGAGACCACAGACTGAGTGAGACCAGAGAGAGACCACAGACTGAGTGAGACCAGAGAGAGACCACAGACTGAGTGAGACCAGAGAGAGACCACAGACTGAGTGAGACCAGAGAGAGACCACATACTGAGTGAGACCAGAGAGAGACCACAGACTGAGTGAGACCAGAGAGAGACCAGAGAGAGACCACAGACTGAGTGAGACCACAGACTGAGTGAGACCAGAGAGAGACCACAGACTGAGTGAGACCAGAGAGAGACCACAGACTGAGTGAGACCAGAGAGAGACCACAGACTGAGTGAGACCAGAGAGAGACCACAGACTGAGTGAGACCAGAGAGAGACCAGAGACTGAGTGAGACCAGAGAGAGACCACAGACTGAGTGAGACCAGAGAGAGACCACAGACTGAGTGAGACCAGAGAGAGACCACAGACTGAGTGAGACCAGAGAGAGACCACAGACTGAGTGAGACCAGAGAGAGACCACAGACTGAGTGAGACCAGAGAGAGACCACAGACTGAGTGAGACCAGAGAGAGACCACAGACTGAGTGAGACCAGAGAGAGACCAGAGAGAGACCACAGACTGAGTGAGACCAGAGAGAGACCACAGACTGAGTGAGACCAGAGAGAGACCACAGACTGAGTGAGACCAGAGAGAGACCACATACTGAGTGAGACCAGAGAGAGACCACAGACTGAGTGAGACCAGAGAGAGACCACAGACTGAGTGAGACCAGAGAGAGACCACAGACTGAGTGAGACCAGAGAGAGACCACATACAGCGAGGGAGACACCAGGGAGACACTCAGTAGGACCAGAGAGGGAGACACTCAGTAGGACCAGAGAGGGAGACACTCAGTAGGACCAGAGAGAGGGAGACACTCAGTAGGACCAGAGAGGGAGGCACTCAGTAGGACCAGAGAGGGAGACACTCAGTAGGACCAGAGAGGGAGACTGTGGATGAGTTGAGGACTCACTGGAGTGCAGGAGGAGCTCCTCTGGTCACACAGGCTGAGTCTGCAGTGCAGGAAGACGTCCCGGTAGTCCCCCTGGTACAGGAACAGCAGAGCAGAGAAGCGAGCCCTGAGGGACGAGCCGCTCTCCTCCACCCTCACCTGACGGAATTCAGTCGGACATCTAGGAAACAGGGAGGGTCGGGGTTTAGGTTAGATAACGCAACAGAAAATACACAAACATTCAGGTTCGGTTCCCAGACACAGAATAAGCCTGATCCTGGAGTTTAAAGCATATTCTCAATGGAGAAGCTCCATGTAAAGTGTTGTTAGTCCAGGACCAGACTTCATCTGTGTCTGGGAAAACCTCCTCCATATGTTCCTTGACTATTCACCCAGACACCTGCACACATACTTGTTCTGAATGATGTAGTATCGCATGATGTCTTTAGGGTCGGGGGATTGAGTGGCATAGCAGTCCTCCAGAACCACCACGAAACGCTCCGTCTCGGACTCCTCTACGGACACACCCACGTGCAGCACGGAACCCACTGGCAAGGTGACTCCGCCCGCTGGGTAAGCCTTTGTGAAGTTGTTGCTGTGGTACAGAGTCATGTTGGAGCCCACTCTGGAACCCTTACCGACGTTGGAACCCTTCAGCCTGTCAAATGGGCCAATAGGAGATTTGGTTTTGTTAGATTCCAAATAAACAGAGTAGAACACTCACAGACGTTTAGTAAAGCTGAAACCAAGTTTATTCACCCACTGGGTCATACAGCAGCATAAGGCAACAACATGTTTCGACTAGGGGTCTCTATGGTCAGGGCGTGACAACAGAGGAGGTGATAAACTCTTAACTAGTTATCTAAAGGATCATCAAGAACCACGGGTTTAGAGTATAAACTGTCTACGCATTGTACAGAATACTGACAGCTTGACATGTGTTAGCCTGCATTGTGTTACAGGGGCGCAACTTTGGTTTTAGAAGTTGGGGGGACATAGTTATTATTGTTTTTAAATCCAGTCGGATACCCAGCCTACCCAACCACTCGGAGGCGTCCGCATGGTCCTAAAGTACACCGCTGCCTCGTTTTGTATCACATTCCAATGATAAAACTGGTCAAAGATGCACCCCTGTTGTGTTACATTGTCCATGTTCTACAGTGTTTACTGTCACGTCTCCACTTACAACAGGTAGGGTTTGATGGCCACATCCAGGCTGGTCTCTGATTCCAGAGGGTAGGCACAGGAGAAAGGCACGCTCACGGGTCGGCTGAAGGACACGGCGTGAACGTGGTAGATGAATAAACTGTTGGAAAAGATGGCGTCAGTTCCGTTTGTCTGGTGAAAGGGGGAAAAGGGAAGGAGATTAGAAGCCAGGAGAGGACCTCTCACCAGTTCTCACAATAATACCATTCTTGGACTATTTCAGTTCATCTGTTCATCATTTTCTGTTGATGGCAACATGTCTCTTTATCTAAAATTCCCTTTGTTGCCACTCCTTGTCATTGCCAAAGAGTCTGGCTTTCGACAATCTCAATGCTCAGTGTCCTGTCGTATTTACGGAGCAGTTGCTGATTGGTAGTTGGGAAAAACATTAATATTTTCCATGCACCAATGTAAAAGGATGAATAAGAATTTGTACACATGCATATATGGATGAGCGATGACCGTGCGGCATAGGTAAGATGCAGTAGACGGTATAGAGTACAGTATATACACACACTGTTTGAGATTAGTAATGTAAGGTATGGAAACATTATATAAATTGCCATTATTTAAAGTGACTAGTGATACCTTATTACATCTATTAAAGTGGCCGGAGATTTGAGTCAGTATGTTGGCAGCAGCCACTCAATGTTAGTGATGGCTGTTTAACAGTCTAATGGCCTTGAGATAGAAGCTGTTTTTCAGTCTCTCGGTCCCAGCGTTGATGCACCTGTACTGATCTCGCCTTCTGGATGATAACGGGGTGAACAGGCAGTGGCTCGGGTGGTTGTTGTCCTTGATGATCTTTTGGCCTTCCTGTGACATCGGGTGCCGTATGTGTTCTGGAAGGCAGGTATTTTGTGAGACAGTGCGACAGGATGCTCTCAAATGTGCATCTGTAAAAGTGTGTGAGTGTTTCTTCAGCCTCCTGAGGTTGAAGAGGCGCTGTTGTGCCTTCTTCACGATGCTGTCTGTGTGGGTGGACCAATTCAGTTTGTCTGTGATGTTTACGCCGAGGAACTTAAAACTTTCCACCTTCTCCAATACTGTCCCATTGATGTGGATGGGGGGATGCTCCCTCTGCTGTTTCCTGAAATCCACGATCATCTCCTTTGTTTTGTTGACGTTGAGTGAGAGGTTATTTTCTTGACACTACACTCCGAGGGTCCTCACCTCCTCCCTGTATGCTGTCTCGTCGTTGTTGGTAATCAAGCCTACCACTGTTGTGTCGTCCGTAAACTTGATGATTGAGTTGGAGGCGTGCATGGCCATGCAGTCATGGGTGAACAGGGAGTACAGGAGAGGGCTGAGAACGCACCCTTGTGGGGCCCCAGTGTTGAGAATCAGTGAAGTGCAGGTGTTGTTTCCTACCCTCACCACCTGGAGGCAGCCCGTCAGACAGTCCAGGACCCAGTTGCACAGGGTGGAGTTAAATGCTGAGCTGTAGTCAATGAACAGCATTCTTACATAGGTATTCCTCTTGTCCAGATAGAATAGGGCAGTGTGCAGTGTGATGGCGATTGCGTTGTCCATGGACCTATTGGGGCGGTAAGCAAATTGTTTTGGGTTGTTTTGGGTCGGCCTCTGGGATAAGATCCCATGTCCAGGGTGGAGGTCCGCTTCAGGAAAGTGGTATTCCTGGTCGTACTGTAGGGAAGTGGTATTCCTGGTCGTACTGTAGGGAAGTGGTATTCCTGGTCGTACTGTAGGGAAGTGGTATTCCTGGTCGTACTGTAGGGAAGTGGTATTCCTGGTCGGGAAGTGGTATTCCTGGTCGTACTGTAGGGAAGTGGTATTCCTGGTCGTACTGTAGGGGTAAGTGGTATTTCCTGGTCGTACTGTAGGGAAGTGGTATTCCTGGTCGTACTGTAGGGAAGTGGTATTCCTGGTCGTACTGTAGGGAAGTGGTATTCCTGGTCGTACTGTAGGGAAGTGGTATTCCTGGTCGTACTGTAGGGAAGTGGTATTCCTGGCCGTACTGTAGGGAAGTGGTATTCCTGGTCGTACTGTAGGGAAGTGGTATTCCTGGTCGTACTGTAGGGAAGTGGTATTCCTGGTCGTACTGTAGGGAAGTGGTATTCCTGGTCGTACTGTAGGGAAGTGGTATTCCTGGCCGTACTGTAGGGAAGTGGTATTCCTGGCCGTACTGTAGGGAAGTGGTATTCCTGGTCGTACTGCCTGGCCGTAGTGTAGGGAAGTGGTATTCCTGGCCGTACTGTAGGGAAGTGGTATTCCTGGTCGTACTGTAGGGAAGTGGTATTCCTGGTCGTACTGTAGGGAAGTGGTATTCCTGGTCGTACTGTAGGGAAGTGGTATTCCTGGTCGTACTGTAGGGAGGTGGTATTCCTGGCCGTACTGTAGGGAAGTGGTATTCCTGGTCGTACTGTAGGGAAGTGGTATTCCTGGTCGTACTGTAGGGAAGTGGTATTCCTGGTCGTACTGTAGGGAGGTGGTATTCCTGGTGGTATTCCCGTACTGTAGGGAAGTGGTATTCCTGGTCGTACTGTAGGGAGGTGGTATTCCTGGTCGTACTGTAGGGAAGTGGTATTCCTGGTCGTACTGTAGGGAAGTGGTATTCCTGGTCGTACTGTAGGGAAGTGGTATTCCTGGTCGTACTGTAGGGAAGTGGTATTCCTGGTCGTACTGTAGGGAAGTGGTATTCCTGGTCGTACTGTAGGGAAGTGGTATTCCTGGCCGTACTGTAGGGAAGTGGTATTCCTGGTCGTACTGTAGGGAAGTGGTATTCCTGGTCGTACTGTAGGGAAGTGGAATTCCTGGTCCTGTACTGTAGGGAAGTGGTATTCCTGGTAGTACTGTAGGGAAGTGGTATTCCTGGCCGTACTGTAGGGAAGTGGTATTCCTGGCCGTACTGTAGGGAAGTGGTATTCCTGGTCGTACTGTAGGGAAGTGGTATTCCTGGCCGTACTGTAGGGAAGTGGTATTCCTGGCCGTACTGTAGGGAAGTGGTATTCCTGGCCGTACTGTAGGGAAGTGGTATTCCTGGCCGTACTGTAGGGAAGTGGTATTCCTGGCCGTACTGTAGGGAAGTGGTATTCCTGGCCGTACTGTAGGGAAGTGGTATTCCTGGTTGCACAATCCAGGTGTGGAAAGCTCTAAGATAATTATTTTATTTTATCTGACCTTTATTTAACTAGGCAAGTCAGTTTAAGAACAAATTCTTAATTACAAAGACGGCCTACCGGGGAACAGTGGGTTAACTGCCTTGTTCGGGGCAGAACGACAGATTTTTACCTTGTCAGCTCGGGGATTCGATCCAGCATCCTTTCGGTTACTGGCCCAATGTGGACTTACAGCTGTAATTGCTACCAAAGGTGCTTCTACAAAGTATTGACTCAGCGGTGTAAATACTTACGTAAATTCGTTTTTTCTGTATTTAATTTTCAATACATTTGCAAAAATTTCTGAAAAGATGTTTTCACTTTTTCATTATGGAGTATTGTGTGTAGATGTCTGCGAATTTAAAAAAAAATGTCATCTCAAATCAAATCAAATGTTATTTTATATAATCTGTTGAATTCAGGCTGTAACACAACAAAATGTGGAATATGTCAAGGGGTATGAATACTTTCCGAAGGCCCTGTACATCCTATAAGGAAACATCAATCAAATCCACCACCGCACCTCAGACACCCTCAAATGAAATGTCTCCTTTCCTAAAAACGCATCTTGGCTTCATTGTAGCATAATGCTGAAATAAGGTTTATATGCTTCTAATTATTTATTATATTATTTGCCCATCAATATTTGTCCATCTTAATCTTGTCTTTTTCATTGGCCAGTCTGAGATATGGCTTTTTCTTTGCAACTCTGCCTAGAAGGCCAGCATCCCGGTGTCGCCTCTTCACTGTTGACGTTGAGACTGGTGTTTTACGGGTACTATTTAATGAAACTGCCAGTTTAGGACTGTTTCTCAAACTAGACACTCTAATGTACTTGTCTTCTTGCTCAGTTGGGCACTGGGGCCTCCCACTCGTCTTTCTATTCTGGTTAGAGCCAGTTTGCACTGTCCTGTGAAGGGACTGGTACACAGCGTTGTACGAGATCTTCAGTTTCTTGGCAAATTTTCGCAAGGAATAGCCTTCATTTCTCAGAACGAGAATAGACTGACAAAATTCAGAAGAAAGTTATTTGTTTCTGGCCATAATCAAACCCACAAATGCTGATGCTCCAGATACTCAACGAGTCTAAAGAAGGACAGTTTTATTTCTTCTTTAAAACAGAACAACAGTTTTCAGCTGTGCTAACATATTTTCTAATGATCAATTAGCCTTTTAAAATGATAAACTTGGATTAGCTAACACAACGTGCCATTGGAACACAGGAGTGATGGTTGCTGATAATGGACCTCTGTACGCCTATGTAGATATTCCATTCAAAATCTGCCGTTTCCAGCTAGAATAGTAGTTTACAATAGTCATTTCCAACATTAGCAATGTCTGCAACGTATTTCTGATCAGTTTGATGTTATTTTAATGAATTTCTTTAAAAAACGAGGACATTTCTAAGTGACCCCAAACTTTTGAACGGTGGTGTATATATATATGTATATATATATATATTTATGTATATTTATGTTGTGTTGCACAGCATTTGAAAAAGAGACCTAGACCTCAATATGTCTTCCGTGTTAAAATGTAACATAAAAATAAACCATCTGTTTTCACTGTTCCATTCATGCATCTCCGCTGGCCTCTCTCTCTTCCAACCTCTCTGTATTCCGCTCAACCAGTAGCCTGGCCCAAGCATGTCCCAGAAGGAGCAAACTACAGTAGTTCTGTCACCTACTTTTAGCCCAAGCATGTCCCAGAAGTAGCCAACTACAGTAGTTCTGTCACCTAATTTTCAAGCATGTCCCAGAAGTAGCCAACTACAGTAGTTCTGTCACCTTAGCAATAAAAAAATAAAAATAAATATATACATATATATATATTAGAGGGAAAAAGTACCTTGCTCTTTCTTACTGGATATAAAATAGGCTTCAGGCTACAGGCTCACAATGAACTGGCGGGGAAGTTTGAACGTCGAGAGCATCTCTGTTGTGACTTGGTCACATTGGCTGGTGGTAAACATGCAATAAATGGACTGTTCATATTTGAAGGCCTGTGTCTTTGGCAATGACAAGGATTGGCAAGGAGTGAAATATTAGCTAAAGAGACTGGTATCCAGGGTTATGTCTAACAGCAAGTGTCTTTTGATAGTTTTGGTGAGGAACGGGGTGAAAGGGTCTGTTCTCACCACCAGAGTGTTTCCGCAGGCGCCCTCCGTGCGCTCCACCTGGTACCATATCATGCCGCCACGCTCTTCGTGAGCGTTACACCGGGGGTCGGCCAGGTTAGCGGTGGTGGCGTCCAGACCAGCGGCCTCCAGGTTAGTCCTGTTGAGACCCACCTGTACCAGGCTCTGCCCACATACTACCTCTGGGTGCAGCAAAACAGGCTGATCTGTAAGAGAGGAAGAGAGACACAGAGGGATGAGAAACAGGCTGATCTGTAAGAGAGGAAGACAGAGACAGAGGGATGAGTAACAGGCTGATCTGTAAGAGAGGAAGAGAGAGACAGAGGGATGAGTAACAGGCTGATCTGTAAGAGAGGAAGAGAGACACAGAGGGATGAGAAACAGGCTGATCTGTAAGAGAGGAAGAGAGAGACAGAGGGATGAGTAACAGGCTGATCTGTAAGAGAGGAAGAGAGAGACAGAGGGATGAGTAACAGGCTGATCTGTAAGAGAGGAAGAGAGAGACAGAGGGATGAGTAACAGGCTGATCTGTAAGAGGAAGAGAGAGACAGAGGGATGAGAAACAGGCTGATCTGTAAGAGAGGAAGAGAGAGACAGAGGGATGAGTAACAGGCTGATCTGTAAGAGGAAGAGAGAGACAGAGGGATGAGTAACAGGCTGATCTGTAAGAGGAAGAGAGAGACAGAGGGATGAGTAACAGGCTGATCTGTAAGAGGAAGAGAGAGACAGAGGGATGAGTAACAGGCTGATCTGTAAGAGAGGAAGAGAGAGACAGAGGGATGAGAAACAGGCTGATCTGTAAGAGAGGAAGACAGAGACAGAGGGATGAGTAACAGGCTGATCTGTAAGAGAGGAAGAGAGAGACAGAGGGATGAGTAACAGGCTGATCTGTAAGAGAGGAAGAGAGAGACAGAGGGATGAGTAACAGGCTGATCTGTAAGAGAGGAAGACAGAGACAGAGGGATGAGTAACAGGCTGATCTGTAAGAGAGGAAGAGAGAGACAGAGGGATGAGTAACAGGCTGATCTGTAAGAGAGGAAGAGAGAGACAGAGGGATGAGAAACAGGCTGATCTGTAAGAGGAAGAGAGAGACAGAGGGATGAGTAACAGGCTGATCTGTAAGAGAGGAAGAGAGAGACAGAGGGATGAGTAACAGGCTGATCTGTAAGAGGAAGAGAGAGACAGAGGGATGAGTAACAGGCTGATCTGTAAGAGAGGAAGACAGAGACAGAGGGATGAGTAACAGGCTGATCTGTAAGAGAGGAAGAGAGAGACAGAGGGATGAGTAACAGGCTGATCTGTAAGAGAGGAAGAGAGAGACAGAGGGATGAGTAACAGGCTGATCTGTAAGAGGAAGAGAGAGACAGAGGGATGAGTAACAGGCTGATCTGTAAGAGAGGAAGACAGAGACAGAGGGATGAGAAACAGGCTGATCTGTAAGAGAGGAAGAGAGAGACAGAGGGATGAGTAACAGGCTGATCTGTAAGAGAGGAAGAGAGAGACAGAGGGATGAGAAACAGGTTGATCTGTAAGAGAGGAAGACAGAGACAGAGGGATGAGAAACAGGTTGATCTGTAAGAGAGGAAGACAGAGACAGAGGGATGAGAAACAGGTTGATCTGTAAGAGAGGAAGAGAGAGACAGAGGGATGAGAAACAGGCTGATCTGTAAGAGAGGAAGACAGAGACAGAGGGATGAGAAACAGGTTGATCTGTAAGAGGAAGAGAGAGACAGAGGGATGAGTAACAGGCTGATCTGTAAGAGGAAGAGAGAGACAGAGGGATGAGTAACAGGCTGATCTGTAAGAGGAAGAGAGAGACAGAGGGATGAGAAACAGGCTGATCTGTAAGAGAGGAAGAGAGAGACAGAGGGATGAGTAACAGGCTGATCTGTAAGAGAGGAAGAGAGAGACAGAGGGATGAGAAACAGGCTGATCTGTAAGAGAGGAAGAGAGAGACAGAGGGATGAGAAACAGGCTGATCTGTAAGAGAGGAAGAGAGAGACAGAGGGATGAGAAACAGGCTGATCTGTAAGAGAGGAAGAGAGAGACAGAGGGATGAGAAACAGGCTGATCTGTAAGAGAGGAAGACAGAGACAGAGGGATGAGTAACAGGCTGATCTGTAAGAGAGGAAGACAGAGACAGAGGGATGAGTAACAGGCTGATCTGTAAGAGAGGAAGAGAGAGACAGAGGGATGAGAAACAGGCTGATCTGTAAGAGAGGAAGAGAGAGACAGAGGGATGAGTAACAGGCTGATCTGTAAGAGAGGAAGAGAGAGACAGAGGGATGAGTAACAGGCTGATCTGTAAGAGAGGAAGAGAGACACAGAGGGATGAGAAACAGGCTGATCTGTAAGAGAGGAAGAGAGCTGGCACCAAAAAAGGGTTCTTCACAGGGTTCTCTCATGGGGACAGCCGAAGAACACTTTTAGGTTCTAGATAGCACCTGTTTTTCTAAGAGAGTACAGTACATAGGTCCTCAAGCAGGTGTTTTCTGAGAACTCACCTGGCCTCTCACACCGCCAAGTGACCCCATCGGTGCTCACGCAGGTCTCCCCCGCTCGGCAGGAACCACACATTGCTTTAGGCGTAGTCGTGGCAACCTGCGACTGTGTTGTTGTTGTGGTGCGATTGTTCTCTACTGGCATTTCTGTAGATGTGACTGGTTTTGGTGTTGTGGTGGGAGCTGACACATCTGGAACAAGGAGTTAAACAGGAGACACAGTTACGAGGGAACATTCATCACTCATGTTTTGAAAGAACTAGTATGCTGGTATTACCAGAATCAATATGAATGAATGGATGAATATGCTGAGTGCTGTTGATATCTAGGGCCATAAGAAGAACATCATGGTGTATATAACCAGCTGGTGAATGACTAAGCAGTAAACAGTTTAAAAATAAATACAATAACTTCAATTCAAAAGGCAGAACAACCAAAACAAGCCCCACTCAGAACATGGCAAAGCAGGGGGCAGAACCTTACATGCACAATAGGCGAAGTAGCACCCGGGAGGCATGACGAACTTGTACACAAAGTAGTTCCCAGGACATGCCTTGACGTGGATGGGCTGAGACTGCACCCAGCAGCAGTCCCCATTGAAGCTGGCGCAGACTGCACTCTGGACAATTTCATCCACCTGCTGGGGGGGAGGAAACGCCAGCCACAAGGGAGCCTGGGTGCCGCACTTGAACGAATCCACGCACTTGTCCGGCATGGACACGCTCTGGTTGCCGATGAACATGCGGTAATAGCCGTCCCAGCGGACGTTGCGGTCGCAGTGCTTGTTGCCCACGTCGTTGTTGGTGGAACGCCAGGCGTCGTTCAGGACCGTGTAGATCTTGCAGGGGTTGGCGCACTGCTGGATGCCGTCGACCGTGATGCAGTCCTCCCCGTCAGCGCACTCGTTGAAGCCGCAGCTGAACCGGACGTGGGCAAGGTTGGTGTTGGAGGTGGGGTAGGAGCGGCGGACACGGCGAGGGGCGTGGTGGGCGGCGGTGGCGGTGTGGCCAGGTAAACAGACGAGGCCGTCTCCGGAGAAGCCCTTCTTACAGGTGCATGTGATGTCACCTGCCGTGAGGGAGGTGCGGCAGACGGCTTGTTCGTGACACGCTTCGCAGCTGGTGACAATCGTACCTGTGGGAATTTGGGAATATATGGGATCATCGTCTTTTTAGGTTGAGGTATCATGATACACCTGAATTGTTTTGATGCCTCCATTTTTAGGTTCTGCGACTAAAGAGCAGAGAAAGTCAGTTGTGTGGTGGGTTATATAGTATTGTACTGTATAAAAACACTTAATACATAATACATGTATCCCTACACTGTCAGATATGGCAGAACTAAAATAAGACGATGCAAAAATCAAATGAACAAATGCTACACAGTATAGTTTATATCGTATATAGTATTCATTATGAATAAACATAAATCATTTCATGTTTTAAATATACATTTGGAAAGTATTCAGACCCCCTTTTCCACATGTTTTTACTTTACAGCCTATATGTAAATGGATGAAATAGTTTTTTACCCTCAAGGACGTTCCCGAGACCTGTCCCGAAGCCACTCCTGCTTGTCTTGGCTGTGTGCTGAGGGTTGTTACCTGTTGGAAGGTGAACCTTTGCCCCAGTATGAGGTTCTGAGCGCCCTGAAGCAAGTTTTCATCAAGGATCTCTCTGTACTCGCTCCGTTCATCTTTCCCCCGATCCTGACTAGTCTCTCAGTCCCTAACACTGAAAACCTCCCCACAGCATGATGCTGCAACCACCATGCTTCACCTTGGGATTGGCATTCAGGCCAAAGAGTTCAAGCTTGGTTTCATCAGACCAGAGAATATTGTTTCTCATGGTCTGAGAGTCCTTTAGGTGCCTTTTGGCAAAGTCCAAGTGGGCTGTCATGTGCCTTTTACTGAGGAGTGGCTTCTGTCTGGCCACTCTACCATAATGGCCTGATTGGTGGAGTGGTACAGAGATGGTTGTCCTTCTGGATTATGTCAGAGTCACCTCTCTGACCAAGGCCCTTCTCCTCCGATTGCTCAGTTTGGCCAGGCGGCCAGATCAAGGAAGAGTCTTGTGGTTCCAAACTTCTTCCATATATGAATGGAAATCATGTCCAATTTCCAAATCATGTCCAATCAATTGAATTTACCACAGGTGGACTCGAATCAATTTGTAGAAATATCTCAAGGATGATCAACGGAAACAGGATGCACCTGAGCTCAATTTCGAGTCTCATAGCAAAGGGTCTGAATACTTATGTAAATAAGTTATTTTTTATTTTTATTCAAATTCTAAAAACCTGTTTTCACTTTGTTATTATGGGGTATTGTGTGTAGATTGATGAGGAAAAAAATTAATTTCATCAATTTTAGAATGAGGCTGTGACATCACAAAATGTGGTAAAAGTCAAGGGGTCTGAATACTTTCCGAATGTACTCTATAGTATATTTGTGTGTACCTGAGGTATGTCCAGCTGTTGATGTATTAAATATATAGTATATATGTGTGTACCTGAGGTATGTCCAGCTGTTGATGTATTAAATATATAGTATATATGTGTGTACCTGAGGTACGTCCAGCTGTTGATGTATTAAATATATAGTATATATGTGTGTACCTGAGGTACGTCCAGCGCTGGACATAACCAGTAGAGGCACCAGCAGAGCCACCAGGATCATCCTCATCAACACTAGTTTCTTCTACAGGGGCAGAAACGGGGAACACAACCTGAAGGAAAATACACTGATTATATTCATCCACACTTTATCCACAATTTACATCTACTGGAAAGTCAGTCACGTTTAAATGCAAGTTTGACTTGATTTAATTTGACTGTATCTATACAGGTCATCCTATGGTGATAAAACACATTTTATTTTCTGTCACAAGACTGCAATTAACCCCGTTACAAAACATCTAATACAATAATATATATTAAGCACGGACACACATTCTCTGGAGGGTATTATAACAACACATCTAATACAATAATATATATTAAGCATGGACACACATTCTCTGGAGGGTATTATAACAACACATCTAATACAATAATATATATTAAGCATGGACACACATTCTCTGGAGGGTATTATAACAACACATCTAATACAATAATAGATATTAAACATGGACACACATTCTCTGGAGGGTATTATAACAACACATCTAATACAGTAATATATATTAAACACGGACACACATTCTCTGGAGGGTATTATAACAACACATCTAATACAATAATGTATATTAAGCACGGACACACATTCTCTGGAGGGTATTATAACAACACATCTAATACAGTAATATATATTAAACACGGACACACATTCTCTGGAGGGTTTTATAACATTTCAAACTTAGTCAGTGCAGATATATTAATTCCACCAAACCAAAAATAATTTTGTTTAACCATACAGTATGAATAGTGATCTGAGAGGAGTACTGACTTACCAAATGTTGATGCTGTCTGCTGGAACACACCTGTAAACGAGGCATTTATACACTGGTTATCGGGGGGGGGGGGGGGAAACGGGTCACATTGTGCAATATTCCCAGGGACAATACCTTAACCTGGGTCCCAGTCTGTTCAGCTCTCATTCCACTCCTTGCCACTCCTTGTCATGATAAACTGTTTGGCAATGACCCTGAGTAAAGGAGTGAAATGTCAGACAAAACTGACTGGATTTCAGGCTAACAATAGGTGTTGAGGAGGTTGAATCACAACTATAAAACCCAGCTGGGGCGGCAGGGTAGCCTAGTGGTTAGAGCGTTGGACTAGTAACCAGAAGGTTGCAAGTTCAAATCCCAGAGCTGACAAGGTACAACTGTGTCATTCTGCCCCTGAACAGACAGTTTACCCACTGTTCCTAGGCCGTCATTGAAAATAAGAGTTTGTTCTTAACTGACTTGCCTGGTTAAATAAAGGTTAAATAAAGGTAAAATAAAAAATAAATAAATAAAAAACTACAGTATAATCTTAATTTGATCATTCTGATGTTGCTGAACATTTCCCAGTGTATTTGAGAAAGCTTCTAAAGTTTGTAATTTCCACTCAGAAATATCAGACTTGATTTTATTCTTACAAAACAAATGTCTCAACCCCTAATTAGTAATTCACATTTCCTGTTGCTACAGGATTATTTTCCTTCTGTAGCAAACTGGCTCAAATTACGATCCTACATCTGTATCACCGCTGAAATGTAAGGAAACCATAAAACCCTGGGGTGTGGTTAAGGTAAAGTCTATATGCTCTGGTGGGTGGCGGCAGATACAATGGATGTTTTCAAACTCATTAAGCGACAAGGCAAGTGGCTGGTGGCTGGTGGTTGGTGGGTGGTGGGTGGTGGCTGGTGGCTGGTGGGTGGTGGCTGGTGGCTGGTGGCTGGTGGGTGGTGGCTGGTGGTTGGTGGCTGGTGGTTGGTGGGTGGTGGCTGGTGGCTGGTGGTTGGTGGCTGGTGGCTGGTGGCTGGTGGCTGGTGGGTGGTGGCTGGTGGCTGGTGGGTGGTGGGTGGTGGCTGGTGGGTGGTGGGTGGTGGCTGGTGGGTGGTGGCTGGTGGGTGGTGGCTGGTGGGTGGTGGCTGGTGGTTTGTGGCTGGTGGCTGGTGGCTGGTGGGTGGTGGCTGGTGGTTTGTGGCTGGTGGGTGGTGGCTGGTGGGTGGTGGCTGGTGGTTTGTGGCTGGTGGTTGGTGGCTGGTGGCTGGTGGGTGGTGGCTGGTGGCTGGTGGGTGGTGGCTGGTGGCTGGTGTTTTGTGGCTGGTGGTTGGTGGGTGGTGGCTGGTGGCTGGTGGTTGGTGGCTGGTGGCTGGTGGGTGGTGGGTGGTGGCTGGTGGGTGGTGGCTGGTGGGTGGTGGCTGGTGGGTGGTGGCTGGTGGTTTGTGGCTGGTGGTTGGTGGGTGGTGGCTGGTGGCTGGTGGTTGGTGGCTGGTGGCTGGTGGCTGGTGGGTGGTGGGTGGTGGGTGGTGGGTGGTGGGTGGTGGGTGGTGGCTGGTGGGTGGTGGCTGGTGAGTGGTGGCTGGTGGTTTGTGGCTGGTGGTTGGTGGGTGGTGGCTGGTGGCTGGTGGTTGGTGGGTGGTGGCTGGTGGGTGGTGGCTGGTGGTTTGTGGCTGGTGGTTGGTGGCTGGTGGCTGGTGGTTGGTGGCTGGTGGCTGGTGGCTGGTGGCTGGTGGGTGGTGGTTGGTGGGTGGTGGCTGGTGGCTGGTGGGTGGTGGCTGGTGGCTGGTGGTTTGTGGCTGGTGGTTGGTGGGTGGTGGCTGGTGGTTGATGGCTGGTGGCTGGTGGCTGGTGGCTGGTGGCTGGTGGCTGGTGGGTGGTGGCTGGTGGCTGGTGGCTGGTGGGTGGTGGCTGGTGGCTGGTGGGTGGTGGCTGGTGGGTGGTGGCTGGTGGGTGGTGGGTGGTGGCTGGTGGGTGGTGGCTGTGGGTGGTGGCTGGTGGCTGGTGGCTGGGTGGCTGGTGGGTGGTGGCTGGGTGGCTGGTGGGTGGTGGCTGGGTGGCTGGGTGGCTGGTGGCTGGTGGCTGGTGGGTGGTGGGTGGTGGGTGGTGGCTGGTGGGTGGTGGCTGGTGGCTGGTGGGTGGTGGCTGGTGGGTGGTGGGTGGTGGCTGGTGGCTGGTGGGTGGTGGGTGGTGGCTAGTGGGTGGTGGCTGGTGGCTGGTGGGTGGTGGCTGGGTGGCTGGTGGCTGGGTGGCATTAGGTCAACACCATATGATTAATGAGGTAAATAATGCCTCACAATATCCCAGAGAACCACTTAACATTTGGCTGACTTCTTACCTCTCGGCCTCTGTTATAAAGACAATGTGTCATGGGTTGCTGGTGCTCTTGGATAGGCCAACACCCTTGTTTTAATGTCATTTCCACCCTTCTTCCATCAGTTTTTAAATCAGTTTATTTGGCTTATGTTTGCACTGTCGATGTCTGTTTCAACTGTGCAGTATTTCAATCTGTTTTCTGTCGTTTGATGTACTATATACACTGCTCAAAGAAATAAAGGGAACACTAAAATAACACATCCTAGATCTGAATGAATGAAATATTCTTATTAAATACTTTTTTTCTGTACATAGTTGAATGTGCTGACAACAAAATCACACAAAAATTATCAATGGAAATCAAATTTATCAACCCATGGAGGTCTGGATTTGGAGTCACACTCAAAATGAAAGTGGAAAAACACACTACAGGCTGATCCAACTGATGTAATGTCCTTAAAACAATTCCAAATGAGGCTCAGTAGTGTGTGTGGCCTCCACGTGCCTGTATAACCTCCCTACAACGCCTGGGCATGCTCCTGATGAGGTGGTGGATGGTCTCCTGAGGGATCTCCTCCCAGACCTGGACTAAAGCATCCACCAACTCCTGGGCAGTCGGTGGTGCAACGTGGCGTTGGTGGATGGAGCGAGACATGATGTCCCAGATGTGCTCAATTGGATTCAGGTCTGGGGAACGGGCAGGCCAGTCCATAGCATCAATGCCTTCCTCTTGCAGGAACTGCTGACACACTCCAACCACATGAGGTCTAGCATTGTCTTGCATTAGGAGGAACCCAGGGCCAAAAGCACCAGCATATGGTCTCACAAGGGGTCTGAAGATCTCATCTCGGTACCTAATGGCAGTCAGGCTACCTCTGGCGAGCACATGGAGGGCTGTGCGGCCCCCCAAAGAAATGCCACCCCACACCATGACTGACCCACTGCCAAACCGGTCATGCTGGAGGATGTTGCAGGCAGCAGAATGTTCTCCACGGCGTCTCCAGACTGTCACGTCTGTCACATGTGCTCAGTGTGAACCTGCTTTCATCTGTGAAGAGCACAGGGCGCCAGTGGCGAATTTGCCAATCTTGGTGTTCTCTGGCAAATGAAAACCGTCCTGCACGGTGTTGGGCTGTAAGCACAACCCACACCTGTGGACGTCGGGCCCTCATTCCACCCTCATGGAGTCTGTTTTTGACCGTTTGAGCAGACACATGCACATTTGTGGCCTGCTGGAGGTCATTTTGCAGGGCTCTGGCAGTGCTCCTCCTGCTCTTCCTTGCACAAAGGCGGAGGTAGCGGTCCTGCTGCTAGGTTGTTGCCCTCCTACGGCCTCCTCCACGTCTCCTGATGTACTGGCCTGTCTCCTGGTAGCGCCTCCATGCTCTGGACACTACGCTGACAGACACAGCAAACCATCTTGCCACAGCTCGCATTGATGTGCCATCCTGGATGAGCTGCACTACCTGAGCCACTTGTGTGGGTTGTAGACTCCGTCTCATGCTACCACTAGAGTGAAAGCACCGCCAGCATTCAAAAGTGACCAAAACATCAGCCAGGAAGCATAGGAACTGAGAAGTGGTCTGTGGTCCCCACCTGCAGAACCACTCCTTTATTGGGGGATGTCTTGCTAATTGCCTATAATTTCCACCTGTTGTCTATTCCATTTGCACAACAGCATGTGAAAGTTATTGTCAATCAGTGTTGCTTCCTAAGTGGACAGTTTGATTTCACAGAAGTGTGATTGACTTGGAGTTACATTGTGTTGTTTAAATGTTCCCTTTATTTTTTTGAGCAGTGTATATATGCTTGTTTCGACCTGCCCATGCTTTCGGATACACCCTAGCTTGATAACCATTGTCCTATTTTTATCAATCTGTTTTTTTTGTCTTCTGTTTGTGATATAGATATGCCTGTTTCAACTGTGCCGTGCTGACAGATAGGCTACCTCTAAGTGTTCTTGACATTGTTCCCTTTATCTTTAAGTTTTTTGTCTTCTGTTTGTACTATAGATATGGCTGTTTCAACTGTGCCGCTCTCACCTAATACATCTCCATTTAGTCACGCTGAATCAGCGGATTAATAACAAGAAAGGTCTGACCTAATCCCTTTGTCTTATTCCAAACCCTTTTCTCTTTGCTCTAGATGACCAACAATAGCCAGTTGTCACCATGATGACATTATATCAACTATTCACGCTGAGGGAAAGGTGAACTGTTCCCACTCATCTAAACACAGACTCAAATGGCACCCTATTCCCTATATAGTGCACTAATTTTGTTTACTAATATGGTCAAAAGTAGTGCACTAAATACGGAATAGGGTGCCATAAGTAGGGAATAGGGTGCCATTTGAAATGGAGCCATAGTGTTCCACAGGCATTATCCCGCTCTCTATGGCTTATAGAAGATACAGCAAGTTTTGTTATTTGGTACATGCCTGAACAATTTGAGAGCTTGGTATTTAATGTTTAGAGTCCCTTGAAATCCATGAGTATGAAGTTGGCAAATGCTTTAAAAAAAATGTCTCCATCAAAAAATGTCTCCATAAGGGAATACAAATAACATTAAGTCTTAGTAAATAACATACTCAACACCTTAGCAACGAGCCTAAAACCAAATATGGTCATATCAGGAAGTCTACTTGATGAAGAAGGAAGCAAACCCTCAATGATTTAGGTCCTGCTGTTTAGTCAAGTTAAGTGTGAAACTGTCACGACTTCCACCGAAGTCGGTCCCTCTCCTTGTTCGAGTGGCGTTCGGCGGTCGACGTCACCTGCCTTCGAGCCATCGCCGATCCACTTTTCATTTTCCATTTGTTTCGTCTTACACACCTGGTTTCAATCCCCTAATTACTTGTTCATTGTTTAACCCTCTGTTCCCAACCATGTTTGTTTGTGAGTAATTGTTTGTATGTAAGACGGTCCGTTATGTGGGCTCGCTTTATTGTATTCTATTTGTCTATTTTGAGTCAATTACGCTTATTTATTCATATCTGCTGTCCTGCGCCTGACTCCTCTACACACCTACACACAGAGCACATTACAGAAACAATAAGTAGAAAATAATAAAGAAAATAAAAGACAGGAACAAGATTAAATTATATCAGATTCTCTGTTTACAGGTGTTGTATCTTAATTTGACCAGTTTCTCAAAGCAGGAAAATAATCCCGCAGCAAAAGGAAATATTAATTATTGTGTGGCTTATATTTAATGGACATTTTTGTAGGGCTTGATATTTTTTTTAGTTAGAGTAAATTAAGTCTGAAATGTTCAAGTGGAAATTACAAACTTTAGATGCCTTTTTAAACTTTGAATACACTAGACATTTGCATTTCCTGCAACAACAAGGTGATCAAATTAAGATTTAACATCTGTAACCCTAACTCTGCTTCGCCAACAGACCAGACCAAGAGATAACAGAGAACATACATTGATATAATGACACAAGACTGAAATAATAGTAAAGTTTTACTTTATTATCTAATAATCATTAAGATACAGAAGCTCTCTGCTGTCCCATTGCAGTGCTGTTTGGTTCACTCTGGCCCTTTGGTCCCTAGAAGACAAACAGTGCAAGGAGAAGGTTACTAGTGAGAGGTGTGTGTATATGTGTGTGTCTGACTGCGCACAAGCTACTTTGAGGTGAGTGTGATGATATCAAAAATACTCACAGGTGATTGGTCCGATGGTAAGGGACTTTTGGGAGGCAGAGGCGGAGACAGAGCGGGATATTCTTCTACCACAGTTCTGAGGAGAGAGACCAAAGACCAAGGTCAGTTCAGAGAGGACTGACCTTGAGGAGAGAGACCAGGGAGACACCAGACCCTGAAGCAGAAACACCAGGGAGACACCAGACACTGAGGCAGAAACACCAGGGAGACACCAGACACTGAAGCAGAAACACCAGGGAGACACCAGACACTGAGGCAGAAACACCAGGGAGACACCAGACACTGAGGCAGAAACACCAGGGAGACACCAGACACTGAGGCAGAAACACCAGGGAGACACCAGACACTGAGACAGAAACACCAGGGAGACACCAGACACTGAGGCAGAAACACCAGGGAGACACCAGACACTGAAGCAGAAACACCAGGGAGACACCAGACACTGAGGCAGAAACACCAGGGAGACACCAGACACTGAGGCAGAAACACCAGGGAGACACCAGACACTGAAGCAGAAACACCAGGGAGACACCAGACACTGAAGCAGAAACACCAGGGAGACACCAGACACTGAGGCAGAAACACCAGGGAGACACCAGACACTGAAGCAGAAACACCAGGGAGACACCAGGGAGACACCAGACACTGAAGCAGAAACACCAGGGAGACACCAGACACTGAGGCAGAAACACCAGCGAGACACCAGACACTGAAGCAGAAACACCAGGGAGACACCAGGGAGATACCAGACACTGAAGCAGAAACACCAGGGAGACACCAGGGAGACACCAGACACTGAAGCAGAAACACCAGGGAGACACCAGACACTGAAGCAGAAACACCAAGGAGACACCAGACACTGAAGCAGAAACACCAGGGAGACACCAGACACTGAAGCAGAAACACCAGGGAGACACCAGGGAGACACCAGACACTGAAGCAGAAACACCAGGGAGACACCAGACACTGAAGCAGAAACACCAAGGAGACACCAGACACTGAAGCAGAAACACCAGGGAGACACCAGGGAGACACCAGACACTGAAGCAGAAACACCAGATAGACACCAGACACTGAAGCAGAAACACCAGGGAGACACCAGACACTGAAGCAGAAACACCAGGGAGACACCAGGGAGACACCAGACACTGAGGCAGAAACACCAGGGAGACACCAGACACTGAAGCAGAAACACCAGGGAGAGACCATACACTGAAGCAGAAACACTGGGGAGACACCAGACACTGAGGCAGAAACACCAGGGAGACACCAGACACTGAAGCAGAAACACCAGGGAGACACCAGACACTGAAGCAGAAACACCAGGGAGACACCAGACACTGAGGCAGAAACACCAGGGAGACACCAGGGAGACACCAGACACTGAGGCAGAAACACCAGGGAGACACCAGACACTGAGGCAGAAACACCAGGGAGAGACCAGACACTGAGGCAGAAACACCAGGGAGACACCAGACACTGAAGCAGAAACACCAGACACTGAGGCAGAAACACCAGGGAGACACCAGACACTGAGGCAGAAACACCGGGGAGACACCAGACACTGAAGCAGAAACACCAGGGAGACACCAGACATTGAGTCAGAAACACTGGGGAGACACCAGACACTGAGGCAGAAACACCAGGGAGACACCAGGGAGACACTCAGTAGGACTCGAGAGAGGGAGACACCAGACACTGAGGCAGAAACACTGGGGAGACACCAGACACTGAAGCAGAAACACCAGGGAGACACCAGGGAGACATCAGGGAGACACTCAGTAGGACTCGAGAGAGGGAGACACCAGACACTGAGGCAGAAACACTGGGGAGACACCAGACACTGAGGCAGAAACACTGGGGAGACACCAGGGAGACATCAGGGAGACACTCAGTAGGACTCGAGAGAGGGAGACACCAGACACTGAGGCAGAAACACCGGGGAGACACCAGGGAGACATCAGGGAGACACTCAGTAGGACTCGAGAGAGGGAGACACCAGACACTGAGGCAGAAACACCGGGGAGACACCAGGGAGACATCAGCGAGACACTCAGTAGGACTCGAGAGAGGGAGACACCAGACACTGAGGCAGAAACACTGGGGAGACATCAGGGAGACACTCAGTAGAACTCGAGAGAGGGAGACACCAGACACTGAGGCAGAAACACTGGGGAGACACCAGACACTGAAGCAGAAACACCAGGGAGACACCAGGGAGACATCAGGGAGACACTCAGTAGGACTCGAGAGAGGGAGACACCAGACACTGAGGCAGAAACACTGGGGAGACACCAGACACTGAGGCAGAAACACTGGGGAGACACCAGGGAGACATCAGGGAGACACTCAGTAGGACTCGAGAGAGGGAGACACCAGACACTGAGGCAGAAACACCGGGGAGACACCAGGGAGACATCAGGGAGACACTCAGTAGGACTCGAGAGAGGGAGACACCAGACACTGAGGCAGAAACACCGGGGAGACACCAGGGAGACATCAGCGAGACACTCAGTAGGAGTCGAGAGAGGGAGACACCAGACACTGAGGCAGAAACACCGGGGAGACACCAGGGAGACACTCAGTAGGACTCGAGAGAGGGAGACACCAGACACTGAGGCAGAAACACTGGGGAGACACCAGGGAGACACTCAGTAGAACTCGAGAGAGGGAGACACCAGACACTGAGGCAGAAACACTGGGGAGACACCAGACACTGAAGCAGAAACACCAGGGAGACACCAGGGAGACATCAGCGAGACACTCAGTAGGACTCGAGAGAGGGAGACACCAGACACTGAGGCAGAAACACCGGGGAGACACCAGGGAGACACTCAGTAGGACTCGAGAGAGGGAGACACCAGGGACACACTCAGTAGGACTCGAGAGAGGGAGACACCAGACACTGAGGCAGAAACACTGGGGAGACACCAGGGAGACACTCAGTAGGACTCGAGAGAGGGAGACATCAGGGAGACACTCAGTAGGACTGGAGAGAGGGAGACACCAGGGACACACTCAGTAGGACCAGAGAGAGGGAGACACCAGGGAGACACTCAGTAGGACCAGAGAGAGGGAGACATCAGGGAGACACTCAGTAGGACCAGAGAGAGGGAGACACCAGGGAGACACTCAGTAGGACCAGAGAGAGGGAGACACCAGGGAGACACTCAGTAGGACTGGAGAGAGGGAGACACCAGGGAGACACTCAGTAGGACCAGAGAGAGGGAGACACCAGGGAGACACTCAGTAGGACCAGAGAGAGGGAGACACTCAGTAGGACCAGAGAGAGGGAGACACTCAGTAGGACCAGAGAGAGGGAGACACCAGGGAGACACTCAGTAGGACCAGAGAGGGAGGCTGTGGATGAGTTGAGGACTCACTGGAGTGCAGGAGGAGCTCCTCTGGTCACACAGGCTGAGTCTGCAGTGCAGGAAGACGTCCCGGTAGTCCCCCTGGTACAGGAACAGCAGAGCAGAGAAGCGAGCCCTGAGGGACGAGCCACTCTCCTCCACCCTCACCTGATGATGGTCGCTAGGGCACCTGTGACAGAATAATTTCACGCAGAGCATAGAAAAACTCTATTAAATACAATGCCTTCAGAAAGTATTCACACCCCTTGACGTTTTCCATATGTTGTTGTGTTACAGCCTGAATTTAAAATAGATTAAACCGTGATTGTGTTTCACTGCCCTACACACAATACCCCATAATGGCAAAGTGGAAATATATATTTTTTAAATGTTTACAAATTCGTTAAAATGTTAAGCTAAAATGTATTGAGTCAATAAGTGTTCAACCACTTTGTTATGGCAAGTCTTAATAAATTCAAGAGTAAAAATCTACTTATCAAGTTATATCCCTTATTTACACTTTAGATGGTGTATTAATACACCCAGTCACTACAAAGATACAGGCATCCTTCCTCAGTTGCTGGAGAGGAAGGAAACTGCTCAGGGTTTTCACCATGAGGCCAATGGTGACTTTAAAACAGTTAGAGTTAGTTTAATGGCTGTGATGGTAGAAAACGATGCGTGGATCAAGAACACTGTAGATACTCCACAATCCTAACCTAAATCACAGAGTGAAAATAAGGAATCCTGTACAGAATACAAATATTCCAAAA
Organism: Oncorhynchus masou masou; assembly: GCF_036934945.1. Lineage (NCBI taxonomy): Eukaryota > Metazoa > Chordata > Actinopteri > Salmoniformes > Salmonidae > Oncorhynchus > Oncorhynchus masou. Next base: position 12,595,359 of record NC_088216.1, read on the forward strand.
CATACAATCTGTTTGCAATAAGGCACTAAAATAAAACTGCAAAACATTTAGCAAAGAAATTAACTTTACGTCCTGAATACAACTTGTTATGTTTGGGGCAAATCCAACACAACACATCACTGAGACCCACTCGTCATATTTTCAAGCATGGTGGTGGCTGCATCATGTTATGAGTATGCTTGTCATCGGCAAGGACTGGGGAGTTTTTTAGGATAAATAGAAACGGAATAGAGCTAAACACAGGCAAAATCATAGAGGAAAACCTGGTTCAGTCTGTTTTCCAACAGTCACAAGGAGACAAATTCACCTTTCAGCAGGACAATAACATAAAACACAAAGCCAAATATACACTGGAGTTGCTTACCAAGATGACATTGAATATTGCTGAGTGGCCTAGTTACAGTTTTGACTTAAATCAGCTTGAAAATCTATGGCAAGACTTGTCTAGCAATGATCAACAACCAACCTGACAGAGCCTGAAGAAGGACTTTTTAAAATAAGGATTTCTTTTCAATATTGTACAATCCATGTGTGCAAAGCCCTTAGAGACTTACCCAGAAAAACTCACCGTTGTAATCATTGCCAAAGGTGAGTTGAACATGTATTTACCCAAGGGGGTAAATTAGATATTTCTGTATTTCAGTTTCAATAAATGTGCACAGAAAAACACCACATTTTCACTTCGTCATTCTGTGTTATTGTGTGTAGATGGGTGAAACAAATACATATTTAATCCATGTTGAATTCAGGCTGTAACACAAAATGTGGAATAAGTCAAGGGGTATGAATACAATTAGTATTTTATGTATTTAACCAGGTAAGTTGACTGAGAACACATTCTCATTTACAGCAACGACCTGGCAAATTTAGTCAGGACATCGGGGTTACCACCCCTACTCTTACAATAAGTCCCTTGGGATATTTAGTGACCACAGAGAGTCAGGACACCTGTTTAACATCCCATCAAAAAGACAGCACATTACACAGGGCAATGTCCCCAATCACTGCCCTGGGGCATTGGGATATTTTATTTTAGACCAGAGGAAAGGGTGCCTCGTACTGGCCCTCCAACACCACTTCCAGCAGCATCTGGTCTCCCATCCAGGGACTGACCAGAACCAACCCTGTTTAGCTTCAGAAGCCAGCCAGCAGTGGGTGATATGCTGCTGGGAAATAAATATTTAAATATTCATACAGAAAAACAGTTTTAGTAAATGGTCAGACACAACTCAAGAAGGCACAGACAGACCTGTTCTGAATAAGGACGTATCGCATAAGATCATCAAAGTTGGGGGTGTGAGTCGCGTAGCAATTCTCCAGCACCACCACCAACTGGTCGTATGTCTCGTCCACGGACACGCCCACGTGCAAGGCAGAGCCCACTGGCAGGAGGACTTCTCCAGGTGGGTACGCCTCTGTGAAGTTGGCGTTTCGATACAGAGACATGAAGGATTCGGCCTTGGCACCTAAACCTGAAACTCCACCCTCCGTCCTGTCGAGAGGTGAACATGAAGCAACCAGATATGAGACAGACTCATCCTTGTTACTGACGTTTGGAAGTCAGATCTGTCATGGAATGATAAGACTAAATGTAGCTCATCATGACAGCTTGAGTTGATGATGAAGTTAGATGATGATGATGAAATGAAAAACAAACAGTTTGGGAGGAGTAGGCCTACAAAAAGACTAAATCCTATTTCTCACAGCAGGTAGGGTTTGATGGCCACACCCAGGCTGCTCTCTGTCTCCAGGGGATAGGCACAGGAGAATGGAATGCTCAGGGGTTGGGAGAGAGAGTTGTTTCTTGCATTTAATGGGTAAACAAATAGGCTGTTGGAGTAGACAGCATGGGTGCTGTTGGTCTGGGAAAAGACAAAAAAAGGTCATAAGATAGATGTAATACATGCATTGCAGTTACTCCTCCAGTGCATCCATTTTTGGGACAAACTGAGGTACCGTGTTCTCACCTCCAGAGTGTTTCCACAGCGTCCCTCCCTTCGCTCCACCTGGTACCACACCGTGCCGTTAGCCTCCTGGTGGGCGGAGCAACTGGGGTCGGCCAGGTGACCAGAGGAAGGATCCAGACGTCCGGCCTCCAGGTTAACCATCTGAAGACCCACCTGTATGAAGCTCCGCCCACAGACCAGCTCCAGAGCTAAGCAGAAAACACAGAATGTTACAAACCAAAACACACAAAACAAAGATATGTGGATTAACTTCTGATCTTTGCTGTAGTGTCTCTGTTGGGACAATATTTACATTTATATTTATCTCTGTTGGGACAATATTTACATTTATATTTATCTCTGTTGGGACAATATTTATATTTATCTCTGTTGGGACAATATTTACATTTATATTTATCTCTGTTGGGAAAATATTTATATGTATCTATATCTCTGTTGGGACAATATTTACATTTATATTTATTTCTGTTGGGACAATATTTACATTTATATTTATCTCTGTTGGGACAATATTTACATTTATATTTATCTCTGTTGGGACAATATTTACATTTATCTTTATCTCTGTTGGGACAATATTTACATTTATATTTATCTCTGTTGGGACAATATTTACATTTATATTTATCTCTGTTGGGACAATATTTATATTTATATTTGTCTCTGTTGGGACAATATTTACATTTATATTTATCTCTGTGGGGACAATATTTACATTTATATTTATCTCTGTGGGGACAATATTTACATTTATATTTATCTCTGTTGGGACAATATTTACATTTATATTTATCTCTGTTGGGACAATATTTACATTTATATTTATCTCTGTTGGGACAATATTTACATTTATATTTGTCTCTGTTGGGACAATATTTACAATTATCTTTATCTCTGTTGGGACAATATTTACAATTATCTTTATCTCTGTTGGGACAATATTTACATTTATATTTATCTCTGTTGGGACAATATTTACATTTATCTATATCTCTGTTGGGACAATATTTACATTTATATTTATCTCTGTTGGGACAATATTTACATTTATATTTGTCTCTGTTGGGACAATATTTACATTTATATTTGTCTCTGTTGGGACAATATTTACATGTATATTTATCTCTGTTGGGACAATATTTACATTTATATTTGTCTCTGTTGGGACAATATTTACATTTATATTTGTCTCTGTTGGGACAATATTTACATTTATATTTATCTCTGTTGGGACAATATTTGCATTTATATTTATCTCTGTTGGGACAATATTTACATTTATCTCTGTTGGGACAATATTTATATTTAACTCTGTTGGGACAATATTTACATTTATCTCTGTTGGGACAATATTTATATTTATCTCTGTTGGGACAATATTTACATTTATATTTGTCTCTGTTGGGACAATATTTACATTTATATTTGTCTCTGTTGGGACAATATTTACATGTATATTTGTCTCTGTTGGGACAATATTTACATGTATATTTATCTCTGTTGGGACAATATTTACATTTATATTTGTCTCTGTTGGGACAATATTTACATTTATATTTGTCTCTGTTGGGACAATATTTACATTTATATTTGTCTCTGTTGGGACAATATTTACATTTATATTTATCTCTGTTGGGACAATATTTGCATTTATACTTATCTCTGTTGGGACAATATTTACATTTATCTCTGTTGGGACAATATTTATATTTAACTCTGTTGGGACAATATTTACATTTATCTCTGTTGGGACAATATTTATATTTATCTCTGTTGGGACAATATTTACATTTATATTTGTCTCTGTTGGGACAATATTTACAATTATCTTTATCTCTGTTGGGACAATATTTACATTTATATTTATCTCTGTTGGGACAATATTTACATGTATATTTATCTCTGCTGGGACAATATTTGCATTTATACTTATCTCTGTTGGGACAATATTTACATTTATCTCTGTTGGGACGATATTTATATTTATCTCTGTTGGGACAATATTTACATTTATATTTGTCTCTGTTGGGACAATATTTACATTTATATTTATCTCTGTTGGGACAATATTTACATTTATATTTATCTCTGTTGGGACAATATTTACATTTATATTTATCTCTGTTGGGACAATATTTACATTTATATTTATCTCTGTTGGGACAATATTTATATTTATATTTATCTCTGTTGGGAAAATATTTACATGTATCTTTATCTCTGTTGAGACAATATTTACATTTATATTTATTGAGTTCTTCTTTAACACTCACTTTTCCTCTCACACCTCCAGTTGATCTTATCATCACTCACACAGGCGTCAAATACTCCACATGTAGAACACACCTTGGTGTTGACATCTAGAAGGACAGGAGGGAGAGGGGTAATAGATTGATGTGACTAATTGGAGTGCATTCCAGACATCTTAAATATTCTTGTCGTCCTTAAGAATCAGAGACAAGCATTGTACTATACCTGCACAGTAGGCCAAGTTGCATATTGTTGGAGGGACAAACTTGTAGACATAGTAGTTTCCATAGCAAGCTTTGACATGGATGGGATTTTCTCTAAAATGGCAGCATTCTGAGAACCAGTGTCCACAGACACCCCTCTGAACCACCCCGTCTAACAGCTGTGGATGAGGTTCTGTGAGCCACATGGGGGCAGCGGTTCCACACATGTACCTTTCCACACACCTCTCTGGCATCTGAACACTGGTGTCCCCAAGGAACAGGCGATACCAGCCCTGCCAGTTGATCCTCTGGTCGCAGTAGTAGTAAACTGCTTCATTGTTGTTGGTGGCACGCCAGGCATCATTCAGTACAGTGTAGTGCTGGCAGGGGTCTGCACAGTAAGATGTTCCACCAACACTGATACAGTCCTCTCCCACTGGACACCGTCTCCCCCCGCACTGAAACTGCACTGAACGGGAGTCGCCAGGACTGGAGTGGAGGTCGTCTTCAGGAGGCCCCAGGCAGTTGAAGGATCCGGGGGTGTTCTCACAGACCTGAGGAGGGCTGCAGGGTTGGTCTGGGAGGGAACACTCGTCAACGTCCACACAGCCTAACTCCGTTGACCAGCTGTAACCTTGACGACAGCAGGAGCCGCCAGCGCAGAGCTTGAGGTCGTAGCAGGTGATGCCGCTGCCGACAAAGCCTGATTTACAGTTGCAAGTGACTAACTTGAATGAGGGAGACTCAACCTCTACCTCATTGTTGAGTAGAGAGGCAAGACAGGTAGCATGAGGGTGGCATGCCTCACAGCTGGTGACGACAGAACCTGTGAAGGAAACACCTACTATTGACTTTTCTTGAGTTAAAGCCACAGCTAATATCAAGGAGTTAGAGACCGCTACGGGACAGTACAGCAACAGAACAGTAAAAAAAATACAAATAACAATAATATGGAGACCACAACAGAATCAAGTCTCTTGACTTTTTTGTGTATGTATCCTAAACTATTTTGTGTATCTGTTGCCTGGAGCAACATAGAATGTATTTTGAATGAATTGTCAAATCAAATATAACAAAATCTCATACATATATATATTTGCAGATGTTAACAGAGATAATCTTGTCTAGATGTGTGACAGGTTAAAGGAAATATTCATAGCCTGTTATACATTAAAAAGTATTAGTAAGTTCATAGTATGTGAGGATCTTAAAATATCTAAGGTTAAAAAGAAGATGCATTCAGTATTAGTTGATAGCGATTGATAACATTCATATAATTGTGTTAAAGTTCAAATCCGTCAAAGGGTACCAATTGTGAGAGTAATGTGTAAACGTTATATTGATTACTTTATTTTGTGGTGCCTAAAAGTGTTAATCTGTGATCTACGAAATGCTCTTAATCTATGAGCCGGAGATCGATTGCTCTGGTCTCCACCCATATTCCCAGGGAAATCAAAGTCTTTTCTCATTCAACTAATAGTTGAATTGAGAAAACAATACCGTATCACTCTCGTGATTATTTCTCCCCTGTTTTCAGGTACTTTATTGATGATAAAATAGTAATTTAAATGTTATAACTCGCTAACGTTAAGAGTGTTTAAGTTGTGTCTTAGTAACATCTTGAGGAAGGTAGAGTTAAGTTTGCAGAGAGTAATATTAGCCCTGCTCTGTTGAAGTGAAGAATAGCGTCGTACTGAGAGTAGCTGCCATTTTATGTCGATTGTGAATGAGCATGTGCGTTGTTAATAGGATATTTTGCTGTGTTATTTGTATAATGGTTTTTCTGTAGTTTTGTAATGTGTTACAAAAGTAAAATGATTGAACTAAAAGTTGAATTGAGAAAACAATACCGTATCACTGGTGATTATTTCTCCCCTGTTTTCAGGGGCGTAACAGATGCACTTACTCAATTGCATGTTGTTCAACCTTACCGGAGCTATCAGCTGTGATGGCGGGTATCAGCATTAGAAGTAGTAAGCCTGGCGTTAGAGGATGACCCATGTTACTGCTCGTCATGCCTTGAGGGTGTAAAGAACCAGATGTAAACCTTTTCCTAACAAAACAGAGAAATGTGGAAAGAATTTTATGACTCTTCTTTTAATCTATATATTCCACAGATTTCTTGAAGCACAACATTCCCTATGATGTAACAGTATCCCTTCTGTCAAATGACCCTCATGGTTGAAATGTAATTAATACTTTTCATAATTAATAAAGATTGTTTTTAGAAATGTCAAAATGTCTAACAGTTTTGTTATATTTCGGTCTTCTGTGATGTATATAAAGTGTAATATTGGGATGCAAACTCAGTGTAATACATTTCAAATCTATATCTGACATGGTACAGGTGTTTTATATTTTATAAGCCCTTAACTATGTGTGTGAGGTGGATACTTTTGTTTCATAGTAGATTTATTTAAGACTACCAAGAAACCCTCTAGGAGACCCTGATTTACCCACTGCAGTAAAAGGTTCATCAATAGTGTACAACTTGAATGCACACTTCACTTCAAACTGACACATTTAATGAAGCTCCATATTTAAGTCTAGGACAAAAAGGCTTCTCAGCAGTTTTTACCCAGAAGCCATAAGACTCCTGAACAGGTAACCAAATGGCTACCTGGACTATTTGCATTGTGTCCCCCCCCCCCAATCTCTCTTTTACGCTGCTGCTACTCTGTTTATCTTGTATGCATAGTCACTTTAACTATACATTCATGTACATACTACCTAAATTGGCCCGACCAACCAGTGCACATTGGCTGACTGGGCTGTCTGCATTGTGTCCCACCACCCGCCAACCTCTCTTTTTACGCCTCTGCTACTCTCTGTTCATCATATAAGCATAGTCAGTTTAACGGTACCTACATGTACATACTACCTCAATAAGCCTGACTAACAGGTGTCTGTATATAGCCTTGCTACACTTTGTTCAAATGTCTTTTTACTGTTGTTTTATTTCTTTACCTACCTACACACACATATATATATATATACACACACACCTTTTTTCACACCATTGGTTAGAGCCTGTAAGTTAGCATTTCACTGTAAGGTCTACTACACCAGTTGTATTTGGCGCACGTGATAAATAAACTTTGATTGCATGGCTAGTTTTAAAGTGCAGTTTTAAAGTGCACGAGACCACTGAACTTATCATGAATACTATCAATTGCCTAAGAAACTTGTAAACTTACCTGTGTGCTTTGATGATGTGAACTGTCAATCTCTCTGTTTTTCTGACATTATAAACCCTGCCAGGACTACGGGAGTGTTCCAGACAGTGATGTGGAGTATGACATCATCACTATTGTATATCGTTTCTGGGAAACAATAAATTGAGGTCATCAGATTGTAGCAAAGCAATATTTAACCTGAACTCAAACTACAAAGTGACCTTAGACATGTCTTTCATGTAGTTATCTCTGTGTTATCTATCTTTAATAAAAGACAGGGACTGGTGGTATTGGTGTTGCAGCGGTATGCATATATTGTTACAGCCTTATTCTAAAATGCATAACATTTAATTTTCCCACATCAATCTACACACAATACCCCATAATGATAAAGCGAAAACAAGTTTTTATTTAGATTAGTATTCCCGACCCTAAATGTGTTTCTGTGCATGCACATTTTTATTTGCTGTGTTTTAGTTAAAGAAACGCTACAGAACTTGAGTACGTAATTTTTTTTCAACCGCTTAACTTCTTGTTAATCCAGCCACAGTGTCAGATTCCAAAAAGGCTTTACGGCGAAAGCAAACCATGCAATTATCTGAGGACAGGACCCCGCACACAAACACATGAAAATTATATTGCAACCAGCCAGGCGCAACACAAAAGTCAGAAATAAATTCATGCCTTACCTTTGAAGATCTTCTTCTGTTGGCACTCCAATATGTCCCATAAACATCATAAAAGGTCATTTTGTTCAAAGAATTCTGTTGTTATATCCCCAAAATGTCCATTGATTTGGCACGTTTGATTCAGAAAAACACCGGTTCCAACTCGCCCAACATGACTACAAGTTATCTAATAAATTACCTGTAATCTTGGTCCAAACATTTCAAACAACTTTCCTAATCCAACTTTAGGTATTATAAATGGTAAATAATCGATAATATTTTAGACGGGATAAACTGTGTTCAAAAGCGGATAAAATCAAAGTGGAACGAGCTTCAGGTCCCGCACCCAAACAAAACATTCCCCATGGCTATACACCCAGAAAGGAAAGGGCTACTTCTTCATTACTCAAAGGAAAAACATCAACCAATTTCTAAAGACTGTTGACATCTAGTGGAAGCCATAGGAACTGCAAGCATATTTCTATTAAAACGGGCTTGCCATAGAAACCTAATAGAAAACAGGTTGACCTAAAACAAAAGAATACCTGGATGGATTGTGCCCGGGGTTTCGCCTGCCAAATCAGTTCTGTTATACTCACATACATTATTCAAACAGTTCTAGAAACAGTTTTAGAAACATATACATATCCTAGCTTCTGGGCCTGAGTAGCAGGCAGGTTACTTTGGGCACGCTTTTCATCCGGATGTGAAAATACTGCCCCCTATCCCAGAGAGGATAATCTATGAGCAGAACAACTGTTTTACCTCAATTATCTACAAAATTCCTAGCTTGAAAGTGACTGTTTTCGGGAAGCTGTGTGGGGATATTTTGAGTACTACAATTTGAATTTCCAGCAAATGAGCTTCAGCACCTCGCCATTTATTTTTTATAAATTGTATTTCACCTTTATTTAAACATGTAGGCTAGTTGAGGACAAGTTCTCATTTACAACTGGGGCCTAGCCAAGATAAAGCAAAGCAGTGCAACACAAAGATGGAATAAACAAACATACAGTCAATAATAAAATAGAAAAATATATATAGTGTGTTTCTTCTCAGGTTTTTGCCTGCCATATGAGTTCTGTTATACTCGCAGACATCATTCTAACAGTTTTTGAAACTTCAGAGTGTTTACTATCCACATCTATTAATAATATGAATATTCTAGCTTTTGGGCCTGAGTAACAGGCAGTTTACTCTGGGCACCTTATTCATTCAAGCTACTCAATACTGCCCCCTAGTCCCAAAGTCGTTTTAAGCATGTCCCAGTTTAGGTCACCTAACAGCACGAGCTCTGAAGAAAGATGGGGGGCAACCAATTCACATATGTTGTTGTCATGACGTCGGCCTGTTGGGGGAGGTTTATGACCCCCATAAATACCTTTCCCCTTTCTCCTCTCTAGTCTACTGATGTGACTATTGAAAATCCCTTTGTTAACATAGAGAGTCTGGTAACACCCAAAAGGTGGGAAACTGAACCATATTTCAGTAATCCAACCAGTTGAAAATATGCATTGGTACTTAATGAATATAATGTCAGATCAGTTGGCGTCTGAGACATTATTACTGATGATAGGACGACATAAACTGTCTTGGAAAGTCTACACATTCTAGTTATCAGATTCATATGGAATTGTTGTGCAATTTAAATGTTTAAATATGAAACTATTTGTGAAAAGATTAAATGTAATTTTAGATTCTTAAATGAGAGAACGGTTTGTCATAGAGAAACTCTGCTCACTCAGAGGCAACGCCCAAGTGAACAGAGAATGGTTGTAAACTATGAAACACGCCCTTCTTTCACCGATATATAAACCCGTTGACAAATATTAAACTTTCTGTTCCCAGGACATGAGGACTTGCGGTCCCCGTGTTAAAAAGGACAAGGTCACCTACAAAACTAAGCCAACCTCAGCGTGAGCTCTGGTTGAACGACAAGAACAAAATTAGCATCGAATTTCAACGTGAAGATGACGATCAACATGCCGAAGGGATGAATTTCGACTATACCAGCCAGAATATAGCATGAGCTTAAAGTATGGCAACTTGGTATGAAATTTGATCTCTTATTCACTAAAGAAGTGATACCTCCTAGCCGTTGCGTTAGCGCAGCAACTGTAGACGTGGGCAAGGAGAGGACGGACAGAGTATTCATTCTACCACGCTCCAGTTCACCACTAGACATTCTTCAGAGGATCAGGGATCCATGCTGGACCACCCCGCCTTCTATCTACGACCAATCTACCGAGGCGCAGCTCAGAGTAAATATTTATTGGATTTTCCTTTTTCAAATGGGTGTTATTTAGAATGCATAAGATTCTGTATTTATGATAGCATAGCTTCTCTCTTTGTTCCTCAGTCTTCCCGCTCTTTCATTCGAAACCCAACCCCTTTTCTTTGTGTAACCAGCCGTCATTTCTGTTCCATCCGCTTGGGACGTTTTCCGTTATGACATCATTTGTAATCAATGTATGATCTATTCAGTGTAGATGTAATTCGGTGTGGTTATTTAGGTATTTAGTAAATAAATAATTAAACCACATTTTTTTATTGCTGATTCAACTTGTTAGCCAGGGTTCGCGAAGATAACCAAGAATTTACAACTTTCAGATGAGATTGAATAAAGTGACGATTAAATATTGACTCCTACTGATGTAAAAGATTACTAGGTCTTTTAGAGTTTATTCTGGAGATAACAGCTCTATAAACATTATTTCGTGGTGCCCTGACTTTCTAGTTAATTACATTTACCTGATTAGCTTAATCATGTAATATTAATTACAGATCAATTATTTTATAGAATAGCATGTCCTATCACTTAATCCAGCATAGCCAAAGACACGACAGCGTCCAGGGCTACAGCTGAGCGCAGAAGGTGGTCTATAGCAATCGGCAACGGTGAGAGACCTGTTTCTGGAAAAGTGGATTTTATAAGTAGGAGCTCTGTCTTGTCGGAAAATGTTATAGTGAGGGATGGAAATTTCAGGGGTTTTGGTGGTCTTCCTAAGCCAGGATTCAGACACACCTAGGACATCCGGGTTGGCAGAGTGTGCTAGGGCAGTGAATAAAATAATCTTAGGGAGGAGGCTTCTAATGTTAACATGAATGAAACCTTTTACGGTTACAGAAGTCAACAAATGAGAGCGCCTGGGGAATGGGAGTTGAGCTAGGTACTGCAGAGCCTGGATTAACCTCTACATCACCAGAGGAACAAAGGAGGAGTAGGATAAGGGTACGGCTAAAGGCTAAGAGAACTGGGCGCAGGTTTCTGGGTGTGGTATAATAGATTCAAGGCATAATGCACAGACAAAGGTGTGGTAGGATGTGAATACAGTGGAGGTAAACCTATGCACTGAGTGACGATGAGAGAGATATTGTCTCTCAAAATATAATTTAAACCAGGTGAGGTCACCGCATGTGTGGGAGGTGGAATTAAAGGGTTAACTAAGGCGTATTTCCCTGTTTGACCGCAAGGTTTTATGGGTATTATGACACCTCCTCTGTGGGGCCCTATACTACATACAAAATGGTACGTGCTAAATAGTATGCGAAGATGAGTACATAGTATACAGTTTAAGTATGGTGTACGCTAGTATGGGTATTCAAACACGGCCCTTTTCTTCTTCTTAAGTGCTCTGAGGGTAATAAATGCCAACCACCTGTTTCTTATCAGCAACCAATAAAATGTTGACCCAGGCTGCAGCCCTGCTCTTAAAGGGAAATAAATGCCAACACAGCAAAACACAACACAACAGTCTCTAAACATTAGCTAACTTATCTAATTGGCTAGCCTTACTGGCACACCATGGTTTTATCAGCCCATCAAGTTCAGAGTCAAATGTCCAGTGAAACCAAATGTCCAGTGAAACCAAATGGCCAGTGAAACCAAATGTCCAGTGGAACCAAATGTCCAGTGGAACCAAATGGCCAGTGGAACCAAATGGCCAGTGTAACCAAATGGCAGGTAAACAACCACATAAAAATGGCTTCGTTCTCCCCAATTAAGGTGCCACCAACCTCCTGTGGTTTCCATGGACGAGCCTAATATCACCATGCGCAATTCAAAGCATTGGCTGGAGTGGAGTAAAGCATTATAGCTTAATATAATGTAATATACCCTAAATAATACATTTTCAAAACTTCTTAAGCTTCATGGCTGGCTTATTCCTGAATGATTTAGAGTTACTATGTTGTTTAACGACATCAATGCAGGGAACAAAACAGCCTGGCGCCCTCGAGCACTAGAGAGGGGGAGCGGGAACTTCTCTCAGCACATATCAAAGCTGCAGGCTAAAGTTCAATTCTTGACTTGGTTTCCTCTATCGTAATCACTCCGCTTTCCCCTCAGCTACCAAACCATCCCTGATTCAAATGACCATCCTAGACCACGGAGACGTAATATATAGATCGGCAGGTAAGGGCGCTCTCGAGTGGCTAGATGTTCGTTACCATTCTTTACCACAATAATTGGGGAATTGAAACCAGGTGTGTAAAGCAAAGATAATACGAATGGAAAATGAAAAGTGGATAGGCTATGGCTAGAAGGCAGGTGACGTTGACCGCCGAATGCCGCCCGAACAAGGAGAGGGACTGACTTCAGCGGAAGTCGTGACAGTACCCCCGAGCCGCGCGTTGACACCGACCTCGGGGACGACCCGAAGGAAGAGGCGCAGGGCGATCCGGATGGAGACGATGGAAATCCCACAGCAATGAAGGGTCCAAAACATCCGGCACCCAGCATCTCTCCTCCAGACCGTACCCATCCCACTCCACGAAGTACTGAAGGCCCCTCGCCCGACGCCTCGAGTCGAGTATGGCTCAAACAACATACGCCGGGGCCCCTCGATGTCCAGAGGGGGCGAAGGAACCTCCCGCACCTCAGACTCCTGGATGGGAACAGCCACCACCGGCCTGAGGAGAGACACATGGAACGAGGGGTTAATACGGTAATCTGGGGGAAACTGTAACCTGTAGCAAACCTCGTTCAGTCTCCTCAGGACTTTGAATGGACCCACAAACCGCTGGACCCAGCTTCCGGCAGGGCAGGTGGAGGGGCAGGTTTCGGGTCGAGAGCCAGACCCGGTGCCTCACTGCGGTGGCGATCAGCACTTGCCTCTGACGCCTCATGTCCCGTTGCAGGTGCACATGAGTGGCGTCCCAGGTCTCCTCTGAGCACATAAACCATTCGTCAACTGCAGGAGCCTCGATCTGGATCTAATGCCAAGGTGCCGGCCCTGGCAATAAGACCGCAGAAACCAACCCACATCCTGGTTTACTCTCTCCACCTGCCCGTTACTCTCGGGGTGAAAACCCGAGGTAAGGCTGACCGAGACCCCCAGACGTTCCATGAACGCCCTCAAGACCCTTTACGTGAACTGGGGATCTCGATCCGACACTATATACACAGGCACCCCGTAGTGCTGGATGACGTGTGTAAACAGGGCCTCCACAGTCTGTAGGGCCGTAGGACTTAGAGAACCGAAACACAACAACCAGGATCGTGGTGTTGCCCTGTGTGGGAGGAAAATCCGTGAGGAATGCCACCGATAGGTGCGACCACGGCCGTTATGGAACGGGTCAGGGCTGTAACTTCTCTCTGGGCAGGTGCCTAGGGGCCTTGCACTGGGCGCACACCGAGCAGGAGGAAACATAAACCCTCACGTCCTTGGCCAAGGTGGACCACCAGTACTTCCCACTAAGACAGCGTTCCTGTCCGACCGATGCCAGGATGACCAGAGGAGGGTGACATGTGGGCCCAATAGATCAAACGGTCGTGGACAGCAGACGGAACGTACAGACGCCCAGCTGGACACTGGGGAGGAGTGGGCTCTGTGCGTAATGCCCGCTCAATATCCGCGTCCAGCTCCCACCCCACCGGTGCCACCAAGCAAAAGGCCGGTAGCATGGGAGTGTGATCCATGGACCACTCCTCTGTGTCATACATCCGGGACAGTGCGTGTGCCTTGGCGTTCTGGGAACCTGATCTGTAGGACAGGGTGAAAACAAAACGGGTAAAGAACATGGCCCACCTTGCCTGGCGAGGGTTCAGTCTCCTCACCACTCCAGATTGCGGTGGTCAATCCAGATCAGAAAAGGGTGTTTAGCCCCCTCAAGCCAATGTCTCCACGCCTTCAGAGCCTTGACAACAGCCAACAGCTCCCGGTCCCCCACATCATAGTTTTGCTCCCCAGGGCTGAGCTTCTTCGAAAAGAAAGTACTGGGGCGGAGCTTTGGTGGCGTACCCGAGCGCTGAGAGAGCACGGCTCCTATCCCAGCCTCGGACTAGCCACCTCCACTATGAACACCAAAGAGGGATCCGGATGAGCCAGAATGGGAGCCGAGGTAAACAGAGCCTTCAGGTGACCAACAGCCCTGTCCGCCTCAGCCGACCACTGCAGGCGCATCGGTCCTCCCTTCAGCAGTGAGGTAATGGGAGCCGCTACCTGACCAAAGCCCCAGATAAACCTCCGGTAGTAGTTGGCAAACCCTAGAAGCTGCAGCACTTCCTTTACCGTGGTAAACGGCTGAAATGCAGTCACTCTCCATCTCCACCCCTGAAATGCGGTACCCTAGGAAGGAGACAGACTGCTGAAAGAACAGGCACTTCTCAGCCTTGACGTACAGGTCATGCTCCAACAGACGACCAAGCACCCTGTGCACCAGGGACACATGCTCGGTGCATGCTGCAGAGTATATCAGAATGTCGTCGATATACACCACTACACCCTGCCCGTGCAGGTCCCGGAACATCTCGTCTACAAATCCATGGAAGACTGATGAAGCATTCATCAACCCGTATGGCATGAGGTACTCATAGTGCCCTAAGGTGGCACTAAATGCAGTCTTCCACTCATCCCCCTCCTGGTTATGCACCAGGTTGTAAGTGCTCCTGAGATCCAATTTTGTGACGAAGAACGCCATGTGCATTGACTCTATCACAGTGATTTGGTTGATACCTCGATAGTCAATGCACGGGCTCAGACCTTCATCCTTCTTCTTCACAAAAAAGAAACTCGAGGAGGCAGGTGAAGTGGAAGGCCGATTGTACTCCTACCCCAGGGATTCGGAGACATGTGTCTCCATAGCCGCCGTCTCCTCCTGTGACAGGGGATACACGTGACTCCTGGGAACTGCTGCGTCTTCCAGGAGATTTATCGCACAATCCCCCCGTCGATGGGGTGGTAATTGAGTCGCCTTCTTCTTACAGAAGGCGAGAGCCAAATCGGCATAGGGGATGTGCACGGTCGAGACCTGGTCTCAACTTTCCACCGTAGTTGCACCGACGGAAACCCCTACACACCTCCCCGAACACTTTCGTGACCACCCCTTGAGTGCCCTCTCTTGCCACGAAATAGTGGGCTCATGGGAAACGCAAGAGAATCAAAAAGGAAAAGACTAATTCTCTCCTTGTGACCCTCCTGCGTAACCATGCCCAGTGGTGCGGTGGCCTCCCTAATTAGCCCTGACCCTAATGGTCGACTATCTAAGGCGTGCACAGGGAAGGGGATATCCACAGGAACAATGGGGATCCCTAAACTATGGGCAAATGCTCTGTCAATAAAATTCCCATCTGCGCCGGAATCTATGACGCCTTATGCTGGGAATGCGGGGAAAACCCAGGAAAATGTATTAAAAAAACATGCGATCAACAGGGGGCTCTGAGTGAGCCTGGTGCCGACTCACCTGGGGTGACACGAGAGTGCCCTGCCTGCAGCCTCGACTCCCAGAGGAACCTCCCCAGCATGTGGCCACAGATGGTACAGGGAACAGCCCCTCCTCCGACCGCCCGAAGCGCAGCACCTCCCAGCTCCATGGGGTTGGAGCAGTGGTGCTGGGGGATGGAACTGACAGGCTCCGATCCGGACATCCGCGGGTAGCCAGCAGGTTATCCAGCCGGATGGACAGTTCCACCAGCTGGTCCAACCTGAGAGTGTTGTCCCTGCAGGCCAACTCCCGACGGACGTCCTAGCGCAGACTGCACCGGTAGTGATCGATCTGGGCCTTGTCGTTCCATCCTGCGCTGGTTGCCAGGCTCCGGAAGTCAGAGGCGAACTCCTGTGCGCTCATCGTCCCCTGCCTCAACTGGAACAGATGTTCAGATGTGAACTCTGCGTAATGGACCTACACCGCTTCTCCTTCCCCCCATACGGCGTTGGCCCTCTCCAGGACTTTCCCATACGGCGTTGGCCCTCTCCAGGACTTTCCCATACGGCGTTGGCCCTCTCCAGGGCTTTCCCATATGGCGTTGGCCCTCTCCAGGACTTTCCGATACGGCGTAGGCCCTCTCCAGGGCTTTCCCATATGGCGTTGGCCCTCTCCAGGGCTTTTCCATACGGCGTTGGCCCTCTCCAGGACTTTCCCATACGGTGTTGGCCCTCTCCAGGACTTTCCGATACGGCGTTGGCCCTCTCCAGGACTTTCCCATACGGCGTTGGCCCTCTCCAGGACTTTCCCATACGGTGTTGGCCCTCTCCAGGACTTTCCCATACGGCGTTGGCCCTCTCCAGGACTTTCCCATACGGCGTTGGCCCTCTCCAGGACTTTCCCATACGGTGTTGGCCCTCTCCAGGACTTTCCTATACGGCGTTGGCCCTCTCCAGGACTTTCCCATACGGTGTTGGCCCTCTCCAGGACTTTCCCATATGGCGTTGGCCCTCTCCAGGACTTTCCCTGAGAGACAGGAGAAGACGGCGGACACAATCTCACGTCCCGAAGGAGCTGGGTGGATGATAGCCAGGTAGAGTTCCAGCTGGAATAGGAACCCCTGGCATCCGGCAGCCGTCCCATCATACCCCCTCGGTTGCGCAAGCCGAATCCCACTGGGACCAGGTGAAGGAGGGGTGAACTGTGGTGCCTGTTGTAGTGATGCCGGTGGAGGTGCTGACAGAACTCTCTCCAATCATCTGCAGCACGGGATACATGGGGGTGCCAAGACGTTGCAACATGGTCGCATGCTGCTGGACGCGCTCCTTGACCGCCAAAGTTGGGTTGTCTGCTCCTGCTGACTCGATTTAGAAGGTGCGTTATTCTGTAAATGGTCTGGGTGTAGCTGGTGCAGAGGTGTCAGGTGCAGGACAGCAGATATGAGTAACACAGGTGATATAATGGTGTGGTCTCTCCAGGTTGGTCCAGGTGTCTATAGGTCCTGATATAATGTTGTGTTCTCTCCAGGTTGGTCCAGGTGTCTATAGGTCCTGATGTAATGCTGTGTTCTCTCCAGGTTGTTCCAGGTGTCTATAGGTCCTGATGTAATGCTGTGTTCTCTCCAGGTTGGTTCAGGTGTCTATACGTCCTGATGTAATGCTGTGTTCTCTCCAGGCTGGTCCAGGTGTCTCTCGTAACACAGAAATACATTCATACACTCTCATGCAGACTGGAGAATCTAGAGAGTCTACAGAGAAGAGAAACAGAGTTATTCTGCCACTGGATGGCGCTCCCCCCCTTTCTCTCCTTCCAACTCAGTCTCTCTCTCTCTACCTCCATCTATCCCTCCATCTCAGCTCTGTGTGTCTAGTGACAGTGGTACATGCTGATGATACAGGTACTGAGTTTACTGACATCAACAGTGGAGGCTGGTGAGGGGAGGACTACTTATAGTAATGTCTAGAATGGAACGTATCAAACACACATAAATATATTGGTGCTTTATTGGTAAATACACAGAGTCTCATTTCCCATCAGTGGAGTAAAAAACACTGAATAATCAAAGGTTCCTAAAAGCTACAAACTGGTTTTTTTTTTCAAGCCAGTGTGACATTCACAGTAGAAACAATGAATGAATTAATGAATGAATGAATAAATTAATTAATACACGATATGAAAAAAAATATGAATAATGAACAAACAAATGAATTCACTATTAAATTAATATATGAACTAATTAACAAATGAACGATCACATAAATGAATTATTTAAAAGCACAAATGAATGACTAAATGACAACATGAAAACATGAACAAATGACAACATTAATTAATTCTGTTCCGAACAGATCAGTGACAGTAGTAGACTATGTAGCAGAGTGTTTAATGGTGCAGTACATTATGAGATGTCTACAGCTTTTGGGTCAGTGTCTGGGTGGATACTAGCATCAGAGTCTTTACTGAAGGAGACAGTATCATAGTGGAGACAGGCTGGATCTCAGGGGAAGTTGACAGTAGCATAGTGGAGACAGGCTGGATCTCTGCAGTAGCATAGTGGAGACAGGCTGGATCTCTGGGGAAGTTGACAGTAGCATAGTGGAGACAGGCTGGATCTCTGGGGAAGTTGACAGTAGCATAGTGGAGACAGGCTGGATCTCTGGGGAAGTTGACAGTAGTATAGTGAAGACAGGCTGGATCTCTGGGGAAGTTGACAGTAGCACAGTGGAGACAGGCTGGATCTCAGGGGAAGTTGACAGTAGCATAGTGGAGACAGGCTGGATCTCAGGGGAAGTTGACAGTAGCATAGTGGAGTCAGGCTGGATCTCAGGTGAAGTTGACAGTAGTGTAGCTCACTGTCGGACCAACATTGGAGTAGATGCCATCTGGACAAGGATTGGTTGCCGTGGCATAGATGGTGGTGATGTCACAGGCTGTATCTGGGTTCTGATTAGTTGTAGTGGCGTAGATGGGGTTAGTGATGGTTCCTGTGTTTGGATCTAGGTTGGTTGTCATGGAGTCAGACACCAACAGGCTGGCAGAGTGTTTGGATGCTGAAGAAGATCACAAACAGATTATTATTATTTTTAAATATATTTTCTATGATCATTATTTTGATTTAATTTGAATTAAATGTTGCTATTTACAAAATCTATATTTATTTGTTGAGATATTATTTTAAATAATGTTTTCGTGTGATAACTAGTGTACCTGTTGGTCTCCTGTCTCTGTCTCTCCTCTGTCTAAAGAACATGAACAGCAGCAGACCCAGCAGTAGTAGAACAACACCCAGAACAATGCCAGAGAACATCATAACACCTAGAACACCCAGAACAACACCAGAGAACATCACAACACCCAGAACAATGCCAGAGAACATCATAACACCTAGAACACCCAGAACAACACCAGAGAACATCACATCACCTAAAACACCCAGAACAACACCAGAGAACATCACATCACCTAGAACACCCAGAACAACACCAGAGAACATCACATCACCTAGAACACCCAGAACAACACCAGAGAACATCACATCACCTAGAACACCCAGAGACAGTACTCAGGCATAATGTAACAGTGATACTACATTTAGCTCGTCTCTACTGTACTGTACCTCTGGGTTTCTACCATTTCAGAGGGAGGGAGGAGGGAAGACAACATTAGACAGAGAAACAGGTGGTGTTGAGGAGAGCAGAACATAGAGATGAAATGTTAATGATGAGGGATCAATAGTAAGAGACAGATTTTTTAGTCTAAAACCAAGTATCAGGAAAGTCAATGCTTTTTTGTTCAATCTCCTTCACTGTCTGGAGGAGGAAGATGTAATGACTAGTTTCCACCACAAGGTGGTGGCTCTATAGATTCACGGTTGTAGTTTAGAAAGGTTGGATGCTTGGTAGTTGTAGTCCATGTTACAGTATGGTGCTTGGTAGTTGTAGTCCATGTTACAGGATGGTGCTTGGTAGTTGTAGTCCATGTTACAGTATGGTGCTTGGTAGTTGTAGTCCATGTTACAGGATGGTGCTTGGTAGTTGTAGTTTATGTTACAGTATGATGCTTGGTAGTTGTAGTTTATGTTACAGTATGATGCTTGGTAGTTGTAGTCCCTGTTACAGTATGATGCTTGGTAGTTGTAGTCCCTGTTACAGGATGGTGCTTGGTAGTTGTAGTCCATGTTACAGTATGATGCTTGGTAGTTGTAGTCCATGTTACAGTATGATGCTTGGTAGTTGTAGTTTATGTTACAGTATGATGCTTGGTAGTTGTAGTCCATGTTACAGTATGATGCTTGGTAGTTGTAGTCCATGTTACAGTATGGTGCTTGGTAGTTGTAGTCCATGTTACAGGATGGTGCTTGGTAGTTGTAGTCCATGTTACAGGATGATGCTTGGTAGTTGTAGTCCATGTTACAGTATGATGCTTGGAGCTTGATCTCTCAGTGTCATGTGGTGCTGACCCAGCTAGCAAAGTGGATCTGGGCCGATTCCGGCTGAGATTCAGACTCGGTCGTCGTCGGTCGTCGTCGGTCGTCGTCGGTCGTCGTCGGTCGTCTGTGCCGTCTTGGGCAGTATTACTTATGGCCAGGATGCAGGGATTGAGCTCAGGCCGATTCCAGGGAGAGTTATCTGTCCCAGATGTATTACTTATGGCCAGGATGCAGGGATTGAGCTCAGGCCGATTCCAGGGAGAGTTATCTGTCCCAGATGTATTACTTATGGCCAGGATGCAGGGATTGAGCTCAGGCCGATTCCAGGGAGAGTTATCTGTCCCAGATGTATTACTTATGGCCAGGATGCAGGGATTGAGCTCAGGCCGATTCCAGGGAGAGTTATCTGTCCCAGATGTATTACTTATGGCTAGGATGCAGGGATTGAGCTCAGGCCGATTCCAGTGAGAGTTATCTGTCCCAAATGTATTACTTATGGCTAGGATGCAGGGATTGAGCTCAGGCCGATTCCATGAGAGTTATCTGTCCCAAATGTATTACTTATGGCTAGGATGCAGGGATTGAGCTCAGGCCGATTCCAGGGAGAGTTATCTGTCCTAAATGTATTACTTATGGCTAGGATTCAGGGATTGAGCTCAGGCCGATTCCAGGGAGAGTTATCTGTCCCAAATGTATTACTTATGGCTAGGATGCAGGGATTGAGCTCAGGCCGATTCCAGTGAGAGTTATCTGTCCCAAATGTATTACTTATGGCTAGGATGCAGGGATTGAGCTCAGGCCGATTCCAGGGAGAGTTATCTGTCCCAAATGTATTACTTATGGCCAGGATGCAGGGATTGAGCTCAGGCCGATTCCAGTGTATTGTCCCAAATGTATGGCCAGGATGCAGGGATTGAGCTCAGGCCGATTCCAGTGTATTACTTATGGCCAGGATGCAGGGATTGAGCTCAGGCCGATTCCAGGGAGAGTTATCTGTCCCAGATGTATTACTTATGGCCAGGATGCAGGGATTGAGCTCAGGCCGATTCCAGTGTATTCCTTATGGCCAGGATGCAGGGATTGAGCTCAGGCCGATTCCAGTGTATTCCTTATGGCCAGGATGCAGGGATTGAGCTCAGGCCGATTCCAGTGTATTCCTTATGGCCAGGATGCAGGGATTGAGCTCAGGCCGATTCCAGTGTATTCCTTATGGCCAGGATGCAGGGATTGAGCTCAGGCCGATTCCAGGAGAGTTATCTGTCCCAGATGTATTATTGTGGCTGATTGGGGCGACTCTCTGGCAGGTGGTCACACGGGTTGCTTTATATAATTAACATTTCATTAGTTCTTTTCCAATATTTCCTCGTTGTTTCTGTGATTTTAAAAAATACAATTAACATTTACAGAAATTATTTAAGAGTCCTGTTGAAGTAGTATTTTAGTGTGTTGATACTTTGTGCAAGGCAAAAATTGCAGTGTTAACTACGTTGCTACGACACCTGTGTCGGCCACAACCGGGAGACCGATAAGGCGACGCACAATTTGTCCAGCGTCGTCAGAGATAGGGGAGGGTTTGGCCGGCTGGGAGGTCCTTGTCCCATGGCGCTGTAGCGACTCTTGTGATGTGCCAGGCGCACTGACACGGTCACCAGGTGTACGGATGGTGTTTCATCCGACACAATATGTTTTTATGTGGATGGGTATAATTTGTATATATAAAATGTATAGTAGTAATATTTAAAATGACTAAATAGGGTCATTTTGTATACATTTATTTACATTTGTACCAGTCTGCTTATGGGGGGATTCTGGTAAGATGCCGTCAAAAATGGTTGAATTCCGGTGGACAGATTCCTCAATGCTAGCTGGGGAGGGTTCATTATGTTACCTTGTGTTCTAGTCATGTCTGTGGTGGTGATGCTGTTGTTACCTTGTGTTCTAGTCATGTCTGTGGTGGTGATGCTGTTGTTACCTTGTGTTCTAGTCATGTCTGTGGTGGTGCTGTTGTTACCTTGTGTTCTAGTCATGTCTGTGGTGATGCTGTTGTTACCTTGTGTTCTAGTCATGTCTGTGGTGGTGATGCTGTTGTTACCTTGTGTTCTAGTCATGTCTGTGGTGATCTTGTTGTTACCTTGTGTTCTAGTCATGTCTCTGGTGATGCTGTTGTTACCTTGTGTTCTAGTCATGTCTGTGGTGGTGATGCTGTTGTTACCTTGTGTTCTAGTCA
Source organism: Oncorhynchus masou masou (assembly GCF_036934945.1). Lineage (NCBI taxonomy): Eukaryota > Metazoa > Chordata > Actinopteri > Salmoniformes > Salmonidae > Oncorhynchus > Oncorhynchus masou. Next base: position 12,617,923 of record NC_088216.1, read on the forward strand.
TGTCTGTGGTGATCTTGTTGTTACCTTGTGTTCTAGTCATGTCTGTGGTGGTGATGCTGTTGTTACCTTGTGTTCTAGTCATGTCTGTGGTGGTGATGCTGTTGTTACCTTGTGTTCTAGTCATGTTTGTGGTGGTGATGCTGTTGTTACCTTGTGTTCTAGTCATGTCTGTGGTGATGCTGTTGTTACCTTGTGTTCTAGTCATGTCTGTGGTGGTGATGCTGTTGTTACCTTGTGTTCTAGTCATGTCTGTGGTGGTGATGCTGTTGTTACCTTGTGTTCTAGTCATGTCTGTGGTGGTGGTGCTGTTGTTACCTTGTGTTCTTCTGTCATGTCTGTGGTGGTGATGCTGTTGTTACCTTGTGTTCTAGTCATGTCTGTGGTGGTGATGCTGTTGTTACCTTGTGTTCTAGTCATGTCTGTGGTGATCTTGTTGTTACCTTGTGTTCTAGTCATGTCTGTGGGTGATGCTGTTGTTACCTTGTGTTCTAGTCATGTCTGTGGTGGTGATGCTGTTGTTACCTTGTGTTCTAGTCATGTCTGTGGGTGATGCTGTTGTTACCTTGTGTTCTAGTCATGTCTGTGGTGGTGATGCTGTTGTTACCTTGTGTTCTAGTCATGTCTGTGGTGGTGATGCTGTTGTTACCTTGTGTTCTAGTCATGTCTGTGGTGATGATGCTGTTGTTACCTTGTGTTCTAGTCATGTCTGTGGTGATCTTGATTGTGTTCTAGTCATGTCTGTGGGTGATCCTGTTGTTACCTTGTGTTCTAGTCATGTCTGTGGTGGTGATGCTGTTGTTACCTTGTGTTCTAGTCATGTCTGTGGTGGTGATGCTGTTGTTACCTTGTGTTCTAGTCATGTCTGTGGTGGTGATGCTGTTGTTACCTTGTGTTCTAGTCATGTCTGTGGTGATGCTGTTGTTACCTTGTGTTCTAGTCATGTCTGTGGTGGTGCTGTTGTTACCTTGTGTTCTAGTCATGTCTGTGGTGGTGATGCTGTTGTTACCTTGTGTTCTAGTCATGTCTGTGATGATGCTGTTGTTACCTTGTGTTCTAGTCATGTCTGTGGTGATGCTGTTGTTACCTTGTGTTCTAGTCATGTCTGTGGTGGTGATGCTGTTGTTACCTTGTGTTCTAGTCATGTCTGTGGTGATCTTGTTGTTACCTTGTGTTCTAGTCATGTCTGTGGTGGTGCTGTTGTTACCTTGTGTTCTAGTCATGTCTGTGATGATGCTGTTGTTACCTTGTGTTCTAGTCATGTCTGTGGTGATGCTGTTGTTACCTTGTGTTCTAGTCATGTCTGTGGTGGTGATGCTGTTGTTACCTTGTGTTCTAGTCATGTCTGTGGTGGTGATGCTGTTGTTACCTTGTGTTCTAGTCATGTCTGTGGTGGTGATGCTGTTGTTACCTTGTGTTCTAGTCATGTCTGTGGTGATCTTGTTGTTACCTTGTGTTCTAGTCATGTCTGTGGGTGATGCTGTTGTTACCTTGTGTTCTAGTCATGTCTGTGGTGGTGCTGTTGTTACCTTGTGTTCTAGTCATGTCTGTGGTGGTGCTGTTGTTACCTTGTGTTCTAGTCATGTCTGTGGTGGTGCTGTTGTTACCTTGTGTTCTAGTCATGTCTGTGGTGATCTTGTTGTTACCTTGTGTTCTAGTCATGTCTGTGGTGGTGATGCTGTTGTTACCTTGTGTTCTAGTCATGTCTGTGGTGGTGCTGTTGTTACCTTGTGTTCTAGTCATGTCTGTGGTGATGCTGTTGTTACCTTGTGGTCTAGTCATGTCTGTGATGATGCTGTTGTTACCTTGTGTTCTAGTCATGTCTGTGGGTGATGCTGTTGTTACCTTGTGTTCTAGTCATGTATGTGATGATGCTGTTGTTACCTTGTGTTCTAGTCATGTCTGTGGGTGATGCTGTTGCTCCTACTGTTCCATTGGTCCTATCTGTTGGAACATATGAGTCAAATAAGTCAGGTGAAAACCCCCCAACAATGCAGTCTTTAGTGAGCCGTGCCCCTTAGGGTAATATATGTACCAGTAGCGGAGTTTGAGGAGTCAGTTGTCATGGTGATGGGTGTGACGTGGAGAGGTCTGGAGGTGATGGAGCCCGGGTTGGGAGGAACAGGAGCTGTAGATATATGAGAGAGAGAGAGAGAGAGAGAGAGAGAGAGAGAGAGACAGAGAGAGAGAGAGAGAGAGAGAGAGAGAGAGAGAGAGAGAGAGAGAGAGAGACAGAGAGAGAGAGAGACAGAGAGAGAGAGAGAGAGGGAGACAGAGAGAGAGAGAGAGAGAGAGAGAGAGAGAGAGAGAGAGGGAGACAGAGAGAGAGAGAGAGAGAGAGAGAGAGAGAGAGAGACAGAGAGACAGAGAGACAGAGAGACAGAGAGAGAGAGAGAGAGACAGAGAGAGAGAGAGATCAACACGAATATATAAAGTACAACATGTCACAGTAATCATAAACACACAAGAATACGTTCTCAGACACCAACCTCTGTCCACAGTGAGCCTGACTTCAGTTGGCTGATCAGGTCCCCATGTATCCACTCCACACCAGTACGTACCCGCATCCTCTGGGACCAGGTTAGTGATGGTCACAGTGAAGACTCTTCCCTCTGTGTCGTCACACAGAGAGAATCTCCCTTTATGAGTCCACGCTGATGCCGATGGGTTTGGATGACAACAACTCTGTCTCTGTATGTCCCTTTAGAGAGGTACTTTGGGTTTTTCTGATACACCGGATCATAAGGGCAGTTGATGTGACCGTCTCCTCCTTCTTTCCATCTCATTGTGATCACCCCCGACAACACACAGACCACAGCTACAACACACACACAGAGTTATAGCATAGTTGCTCTGTTAATATTCACCCCTGACAACACACAGACCACAGCTACAACACACACACAGAGTTATAGTATGTACAGACATCCTCAGATTGTGTTGTTCATAAACTCTCACATCACTGTCTTGGCAGCTCTGTTCTAGTCTAATGTCTGGACACTGAGCATCAAGGGAAACATGTTTAAAATACGACCATTGCCTTGAAAGTGACTAGTAATGAAAGTGACTAGTAACTAATAAAGTTTGGTTCTGGTCTACTGCTGAATGATAAAGTAAAGTACAGTATTGATTTATGAGGTCAGGACAACAGCAAAACAGTGTTGAACGATAAAGTAGTAAAATTATAAAATACAGTATTGATCACTATGATATCAATAATACATGATCAGCATTGATCACTATGGTATCAATGATACATGATCACTATGGTATAAATGATACATGCTCAGTATTGACTGATGTGTTCAGCGAATAACACAGTTCAATATGGGGTGTGTATTAATGTATTGAGGTCTGATAGTAACAGTTCAATATGGGGTGTGTATTAATGTATTGATGTACAAAAATATATACATTATAATATCCAGTTTGTATATCAAAATGATTGTAATGTGGTTAACTTTAAAAATCAAAATTAAAATGATTAAAATCTGAAAGATTAAATTCAACCAAGAGTGTCTATAGATAATGGCAAAAGTCTAGACTTGGTTCTGCACATCATTGCTGAATGATAAATAAAACTAAACACAATACAGTATTGATTTATGATATGGTCAACCAATGTGTGGGGAGGCAGAGGCCCAGAAACCCACATCAATACCTTTGTCAGATGACACTGTTAAACAAAGAATGCATGCTGTTGTTAGCAGTAAAATTATAATGAATACAATGATCACTATGATATCAATGTTGTCATTCACAAGGGATTGATCACTATGGTTTCTGTGTAAGAACATGATCACTTATAAAATATTGCTCAGTATTGACTGAAGTGTTCAGGGGGAATACAAGAGGAATACAGGGGGAATACAAGTTACAAATACAGGGGGAATACAAGAGGAATACAGGGGGAATACAAGAGGAATACAGGGGGAATACAGGGGGAATACAGGGGGAATACAAGAGGAATACAGGGGGAATACAGGGGGAATACAAGAGGAATACAGGGGGAATACAAGAGGAATACAGGGGGAATACAGGGGGAATACAAGAGGAATACAGGGGGAATACAAGAGGAATACAGGGGGAATACAAGAGGAATACAGGGGAAATACAAGAGGAATACAGGGGAAATACAAGAGGAATACAGGGGGAATACAAGAGGAATACAGGGGGAATACAAGAGGAATACAGGGGGAATACAAGAGGAATACAGGGGGAATACAAGAGGAATACAGGGGGAATACAAGAGGAATACAAGAGGAATACAAGAGGAATACAAGAGGAATACAGGGGAAATACAAGAGGAATACAGGGGGAATTATAATATACAAGAGGAATACAGGGGGAATATACAGGGGGAATACAAGAGGAATAAGGGGGAATGAGGAATATTGAATACAGGGGGAATGTACAAAAATAACATTAAAAGAGGAATACAGTTACAAGAGGAATGGGGAAATATTAAAATGATACAAGAGGAACAGGGGGAAATACAAGGGAATAAGGGGAATGTACAAGAGGAATACAGGGGAAATAAAGAGGAATACAGGGGAAATACAAGAGGAATACAAAATACAAGAGGAATAAAATACAAGAGGAATACAGGGGGAATACAAGAGGAATACAAATGATAAAGAGAATAGATTAAATACAAGAGTACAAGAGGAATAATGGCAAGAGGAATACAGGGGGAATACAAGAGGAATACAGGGGGAATACAAGAGGAATACAGGGGGAATACAAGAGGAATACACAAGAGGAATTACAAGAGGAATTCCCAAGAGTGAATGAGGAATACAGGGGGAATACAAAGAGGAATACAGGGGAAATACAAGAGGAATACAGGGGGAATACAAGAGGAATACAGGGGGAATACAAGAGGAATATAAAAATACAAGAGGAATACACAAGAGGAATACAGGGGGAATACAATTGCAGAGACTTTGATATAAGAGGAATATATGGTGAATACCAATGTGTGGGGGGGAATACAAGAGGCCCAGGGGGAAACCCACAAGAGGAATACAGGGGGAATTACAGGGGGAATACAAGAGGAATACAGGGGAATCAGATACAAGAGGAATACAGGGGGAATACAAGAGGAATACAGGGGATATACAAGAGGAACAGGGGGAATACAAGGGGAATACAGGGGGAATACAAGAGGAATACAGGGGGAATACAAGAGGAATACAGGGGGAATACAAGAGGAATACAGGGGGAATACAAGAGGAATACAGGGGAATACAAGAGGAATACTGGGGGAACAAAGAATGCAGGGGAAATACAAGTTGTTAGCAGTATACAAGAGGAAACAGGGGAATACAAGAGGAATCTGACATGAGGAATACAGGGGAAATACAAGAGGAATACAGGGGGAATACAAAGGAATTTCGCAAATACAAGAGGAATGAGAGAATACAGGGGGAACTGCTGTACAAGAGGAATACAGGGGGAATACAAGAGGAAATACAGGGGGAATACAAGACTGGGTTTCTGGGGGAAATACAAGAGGAATACAGGGGAATACAAGAGAAATACAGGGGGAATACAAGAGGAAGAAATACAAGAGGGGGGAATACAAGAGGAATACAGGGGGAATACAGGGGAAAAACAAGGGGAAAACAAGAGGAATACAAATACAAGAGGAATACAGGGGGAATACAAGAGAAATACAGGGGGAATACAAGAGGAATACAAGGGGGGGGAATACAAGAGGAATACAGGGGGGAATACAAGAGAGGGGAATACAAGAGGAATACAAGAGGGGGGGAATACAAGAGGAGGAATACAAGGGGGAATACAAGAGGAATACAGGGGAAATACAAGAGGAATACAGGGAATACAGGGGGAATACAAATACAAGAGGAATACAAGAGGAATACAGGGGAAATACAAGAGGAATACAGGGGGGGGAATACAAGAGGAATACAGGGGGAAATACAAGAGGATACAAAATACAAGAGAGGAATACAGGGGGAATACAAGAGGAATACAGGGGGAATACAAGAGGAATACAGGGGGAATACAAGAGGAATACAGGGGGAATACAAGAGGAATACAGGGGAAATACAAGAGGAATACAAGAGGAATACAGGGGAAATACAAGAGGAATACAGGGGAAATACAAGAGGAATACAAGAGGAATACAGGGGAAATACAGGGGAAATACAAGAGGAATACAGGGGAAATACAAGAGGAATACAGGGGAAATACAAGGGAAATACAAGAGGAATACAGGGGAAATACAAGAGGGGGGAATACAAGAGGAATACAGGGGAAATACAAGAGGAATACAGGGGAAATACAAGCAAAGAGGAATACAGGGGAGGAATACAGGGGAAATACAAGAGGGAATACAGGGGAATACAGGGAAATACAAGAGGAATACAGGGGGAAATACAAGAGGAATACAGGGGAAATACAAGAGGAATACAGGGGAAATACAAGAGGAATACAGGGGAAATACAAGAGGAATACAGGGGAAATACAAGAGGAATACAGGGAAAATACAAGAGGAATACAGGGGAAATACAAGAGGAATACAGGGGAAATACAAGAGGAATGAAAGAGGCATACAAGAGGAATACAGGGGGAATACAAGAGGAATACAGGGGAAATACAAGAGGAATACAGGGGGAATACAGGGGGAATACAAGAGGAATACAGGGGAAATACAAGAGGAATACAGGGGAAATACAAGAGCACTCATACAGATGAATCAGTGGATTCAGATCAGAGGAAAGAATTGTTATTGGAGAGAGTCTTTTCAAAAGCTTTCTAACAGAAAACAACATCAGTAAGAGTCCCACGCGAATGATGACTAATCACCTCCAAAACAACTGGAAACTCGAGGAGTTTTGGTTTCTGACTCAAAGGGAATAAATACCCTGCCATCTCCCTCTGAGCATTAATGCAGCATTCAAAACAACTGGAAACTGGGAAATGTCAGACATCCAACTTCAGTGAGTTCAACACAATTGGGAAGTCTGAAAAAAGCGAACTCTGACTAGGAAAAAAATTGGTTTGATTGGTCATCCAACTCTGAATTCCAAGTCGGGGACACGGGCCTCTTTCTAGAGCTCGAACCTGAAGATCACTGATGTCATGATATGACCTTGTTTTTTTCCGACTTCCCAGTTGGCTTGAAAGCACCATAAATGCAGAGAATGCCAGACCCCTCATAACTTAGCCTACTGTTCTGACTTGTTGGTGCACATGTAATCTATAGGCTGATTTAGAGAAATGTCATCACTGAATATTGTTACAGCTTTCATTGTCTGCTGACATGACCCCTTTTTTTATCCTACAGTTCTGACTTGGTGATCAAGGAAAATACTGTAAGAACGACCCATGTTCTGAATTCTGTCGCTGTACATTTCAAAGTGCTAAACAAACAGTTAAATTGACCACATCCGTCCTAGCTAGCATATTAATGTCTTTATCGAAATGACGGACTTCCTCTTATCAGCTCATCGTCCCCCTAACCAGAAACCTGGATGGATGGCGGCATTCGCGCAAAACTGAAAGCCTGAACCAACACATTTAACCATAGAAAGAGGTCTGGGAATATGGCTGAATATAAACAGTGTAGTTATTCTCTCCGCAAAGGCAATCAAACAAGCGGTATGCCGGTACAGGGACAAAGTGGAGTCTCAATTCAACCGCTCAGACACGAGACGTATGTGGCAGGGTTTACAGGAAATCAAGGACTACAAGAAGAAAACCAGCCACGTTACAGACACTGACATCACGCTTCCAGACAAACTAAACACCTTCTTTGCCCGCTTTGAGGATAATACAGTGCCACCTTCGCAGCCCGCTAACAAGGACTGCACCCCATCCCCCTCCTCCTCCTTGGGAGATGTGAGTTAAACATTTCCTCGTGTTAACCCTCGCAAGGCTGCTGGCCCACACAGCATCCCAAGCTGCGTCCTCAGAGCTTACGCAGACCAGCTGGCTGGTTTGTTTATGGACATTTCAATCAATCCAAATCCCAGTCTGCTGTCCCCACATGCTTCAAGATGGCCACCATTGTTCCTGTACCCAAGAAGGCAAAGATAACTGAACTAAATGACTATCGCCCCATAGCACTCACTTCTGTCATCATGAAGTGCTTTGAGAGACTAGTCAAGGATCATATCACCTCCACCCTACCTGACACCCTAGACCCACTTCAGTTTGCATACCACCGCCCAACAGGTAAACAGATGATGCAATCGCCATCGCACTGCATACTGCCCTATCCCATCTGGACAAGAGGAATACCTGTGTAAGAATGCTGTTCATTAACTACAGCTCAGCATTCAACACCATAGTACCCTCCAAGCTCATCATCAAGGTGGAGGCCCTGGGTCTTAACCCCGCCCGGTGCAATTAGGTCCTGAACTTTCTGAAGGGCCTCCGCCTGGTGGTGAAGGTATGAAGCAACATCTCCACTTTCCTGGGGCCCCACAAAGGTGCATGCCCAGCCCTCTCCTGTACTCCCTGTTCACCCACAACTGTGTGGCGATGCACACCTCCAACTCAATCATCATGTTTGCAGACGACACAACAGTAGTGGGCTTGATTACCAACAACGACGAGATGGACTACAGGGAGGAGGTGAGGGCCCTCGGAGTGTGGTGTCAGGAAAATAAATATCACTCAACATCAACAAAACAAAGGAGGTGATCGTGGACTTCAAGAAACAGCTGAGGGAGCACCCCTATATCCACATCACAGCAGTGGAGAAGGTGGAACGTTTTAAGTTCCATTGGCGTACACATCACAGACAAACTGAAATGGCAGTGTGACAGTCGCAACAGCGAAACCCTGACAAACTTTTACAGATGCACAATCGAAGGCATCCTGACGGGCTGTATCACAGCCTGGTACGGTAACCACACCTCCCTCAACTGCAAGGCTCTCCAGAGCGAGGCAAACTACCTGTCCTCCAGGACACCTACAACATCCGATGTCACAGGAAGGCCAAAAAGATCATCAAGGACAACAACCACCCAAGCCACTGCCTGTTCACCCCACCATCATCCAGAAGGGGAGGTCAGTACAGGTGCATCAAAGCTGAGACCAATAGACTGAAAAACAGCTTCTACCTCAAGGCCATCAGACTGATCAACAGCTTCTACCTCAAGGCCATCAGACTGCTCAACAGCTTCTACCTCAAGGCCATCAGACTGCTCAACAGCTTCTACCTCAAGGCCATCAGACTGCTCAACAGCTTCTACCTCAAGGCCATCAGACTGATCAACAGCTTCTACCTCAAGGCCATCAGACTGATCAACAGCTTCTACCTCAAGGCCATCAGACTGATCAACAGCTTCTACCTCAAGGCCATCAGACTGCTCAACAGCTTCTACCTCAAGGCCATCAGACTGCTCAACAGCAATCACTAACTCAGAGAGGCTGCTGCCTACATGGAGGCCCAATCACTGGCCACCTTAATAAATTGATCACTAGTCACTTTAAACAATGCCACTTTAATAATGTTTCATATCCTACATTACTCATATCATCTGTATATACTTTATTTTATACCTATAGCTCCTTGTCAATGCCGCTCGGCCATCGCTCATCCATATATTTATATGTACATATTTTCTCATTCACACCTTTAGATTTGTGTGTATTAGTTAGTTGTTGGGGAATTGCTAGCTAACTTGTCAGATATTACTGCACTGTCGGAACTAGAAGCACAAGCATTAACATCTGCTAACCATGTGTATGTGACCAATAACATCTGCTAACCATGTGTATGTGACAAATTAACATTTTATTAGATTTGATTTATGCCATAGTTTGTACATCTCAACAGTGGGGGCACCGTTTGTCACCGTTATAGTGCAATTCATGTATTGTTTGGTGTTCTGTCGTGACTTTGCTGGCCTGCATCCCCCACACACGTCTGGGGGAGTTTGCCCCACTAAGGTTTACATGTCAAAATCAATACTGTATTTTTGTTACACTGTTTATACACCACATATTTCATTATATTCTGGATTCTTGACGTAGATCACTCTAATATTTCCACTGCTGTACATATCAATCTTAGTTTCTCTTGTGTAAATTCCCATGCTGGACATATGTATAGATTGTATTTTGATACTGCTACAGTGCTATTTGGGTTGTTCATTGGATTCATCTCACCATTCCTGATTTCTTGTCGTTTTTTTTGTAATTTTCTTTCAATTTGAATTGTTTGTCGTTAGATTGCATTGCTAGGAGCTACGAACATAAATATTTCACTGCACCACTAATGACACCTGCTAAACACTGTACGCGACCAGAAGACTGATTTGATTTGAATCTTTCTTTAATCCAGTCAAAATACATCATATCAACCATTTTTGGTTCAATACATTTTCATAGGAAACAAGCTCAGCACTATTGACCTTTCTGCTACTTTAAATACATGTGTTAATTTCATTGTTTACTACATAAATATGAGCCAGACAGTACTATAGAAACGGATACAGACAGAGAGAGAGAGAGAGAGAGAGAGACAGAGAGAGAGGGACAGATAGCGGGACAGAGAAAGAGACAGACAGACAGTCAGAACTCACCTGAGAGGAGACAGCAGGAGACAACATGGAGTATCATCATTCTGGACAGTTACTCCTCAGTTACTGTACTGTTAAAGTTACTTTACTACCACAGTTACTATACTGTTAAAGTTACTTTACTACCACAGTTACTATACTGTTAAAGTTACTTTACTACCACAGTTACTATACTGTTAAAGTTACTTTACTACCACAGTTACGACACTGTTAAAATATAGTAAGGTCCACAACAGCTTCTCTGTCAGCTACTAGTTTGACAGCAGAGTGCTACTGAAAATATCTTTCTTCCACGACTCCTCTCTCTCTCTCTTCCTTTTCCCACGACACATCCTGTTGATTTCTCTGTCGTGACCTCAGTGCCTGCATGTCGACATATGCTGCGTGAATCCGAGTGAAACTGATTCAAACCGGCCGGAGGTTAGACTTCAAAACCACAAGAGAACTCAGCTAGCTGTGGTGACTAAGTGTTGAAACTGTCTACTTCTCTGTTCTAAAGTTGCCATGTTGGTTTCAGCAGAGGAAGAACACATTGTTGAGATGATGAAATTATAGATAAAGTACACGTCAATATATATTATTATATTGATCCACATATGTTTACAGTGATTGAGAAAGTATGGTACAGAATGGATTTCCAAAAGTACAAATGTTACAAAGACGAACACTAAACTAACACTCTCTGTCTCTGTGTCAATGTAATGGTGTAATAATTCTAGTTTGGGTCTGTTGTGTTGACGGTTTGGTAGGTGGAGTCTTGGGTTGTTGTGTTGAGGGTTTGTGTTGAGGGTTTGGTAGGTGGAGTCTTGGGTTGTTGTGTCTGGATTGGTAACTGGCCCTGTGGAACACAACATATAAATCATGTGTGTCAGCACGTGCAGTGGTGTAGTAGTGCAGTGGTGTAGTAGTGTAGTGGTGTAGTAGTGTAGTGGTATATTAGTGTATTGGTGTATTAGTGTAGTGGTGTAGTAGTGCAGTAGTATATTAGTGTATTGGTGTATTAGTGTAGTGGTGTAGTAGTGCAGTGGTGTAGTAGTGTAGTAGTGTAGTGGTGTAGTGGTATATTAGTGTATTGGTGTATTAGTGTAGTGGTATATTAGTGTATTGTTGTATTAGTGTAGTGGTGTAGTAGTGTAGTGGTATATTAGTGTATTGGTGTATTAGTGTAGTGGTGTAGTAGTGCAGTAGTGCAGTAGTGTAGTGGTATATTAGTGTATTGGTGTATTAGTGTAGTGGTGCAGTAGTGCAGTAGTGGTATATTAGTGTATTGGTGTATTAGTGTCGTGGTGTCGTAGTGTCGTAGTGTCGTAGTGCCTGGAGCAATGTGTAAACTCTAATTTTGCCCAAAATGTCCCAAACTGCCAGGCGAAAGAAAGACACCCCGTGTGAAAACTTCTATGAGAAACAATGACATGTTCTCTGAATGACCTAAAATGATCAGCCAGGTAAACCCATGTTTTACTCTGCTGGCCTAGATATTAGATACAGTAACATTTCCAGCATGAGTATCCAACTCATCTGGGCTTGGCTCAGTGTCAGCTTAGTTCTGTAGTGTGTAAACCACCATTGTGTTCTTGTGTTCTGAGTTTCTACAGTACCTCTCTTCCCACTACAGAGCCAAGCTGGACTACGTTGATAAGTATCAGTGGGTATTAAGTCAGTATACTCCACTACGTTGATAAGTATCAGTGGGGATTAGAAGTCAGTATACTCCACTACGTTGATAAGTATCAGTGGGGATTAAGACAGTATACTCCACTACGTTGATAAGTATCAGTGGGTATTAAGTCAGTATACTACACTACGTTGATAAGTATCAGTGGGGATTAATCAAATCAAATCAAATCAAATTTATTTATATAGCCCTTCGTACATCAGCTGATATCTCAAAGTGCTGTACAGAAACCCAGCCTAAAACCCCAAACAGCAAGCAATGCAGGTGTAGAAGCACGGTGGCTAGGAAAAACTCCCTAGAAAAGCCAAAACCTAGGAAGAAACCTAGAGAGGAACCAGGCTATGTGGGGTGGCCAGTCCTCTTCTGGCTGTGCCGGGTAGAGATTATAACAGAACATGGCCAAGATGTTCAAATGTTCATAAATGACCAGCATGGTCGAATAATAATAAGGCAGAACAGTTGAAACTGGAGCAGCAGCACGGCCAGGTGGACTGGGGACAGCAAGGAGTCATCATGTCAAGTAGTCCTGGGGCATGGTCCTAGGGCCGCGGTTCAGTTGAAACTGGAGCAGCAGCACGGCCAGGTGGACTGGGGACAGCAAGGAGTCATCATGTCAGGTAGTCCTGGGGCATGGTCCTAGGGCTCAGGTCCTCCGAGAGAGAGAAGGAGAGAATTAGAGAACGCACACTTAGATTCACACAGGACACCGAATTGGACAGGAGAAGTACTCCAGATATAACAAACTGACCCCACTATTAACAGTCAGCATACTCCACTACGTTGATAAGTATCCCCCGACACATAAACTACTGCAGCATAAATACTGAAGGCTGAGACAGGAGGGGTCAGGAGACACTGTGGCCCCACCCGAGGACACCCCCGGACAGGGCCAAACAGGAAGGATATAACCCCACCCACTATGCCAAAGCACAGCCCCCACACCACTGGAGGATATCTTCAACCACCAACTTACCATCCTGAGACAAAGCTGAGTATAGCCCGCAAAGATCTCCGCCACGGCACAACCCAAGGGGGGGGGCGCCATTACCCAGACAGGATGACCACATCAGTGAATCAACCCACTCAGGTGACGCACCCCCTCAGGGACGGCATGAGAGAGCCCCAGCAAGCCAGTGACTCAGCCCCTGTAATAGGGTTAGAGGCAGAGAATCCCAGTGGAAAGAGGGGAACCGGCCAGGCAGAGACAGCAAGGGTGGTTCGTTGCTCCAGAGCCTTTCCGTTCACCTTCCCACTCCTGGGCCAGACTACACTCAATCATATGACCCACTGAAGAGATGAGTCTTCAGTAAAGACTTAAAGGTTGAGACCGAGTTTGCGTCTCTGACATGGGTAGGCAGACCGTTCCATAAAAATGGAGCTCTATAGGAGAAAGCCCTGCCTCCAGCTGTTTGATAAGAAATTCTAGGGACAATTAGGAGGCCTCAGTCTTGTGACCGTAGCGTACGTGATAGGTATGTACGGCAGGACCAAATCAGAGATATAGGTAGGAGCAAGCCCATGCAATGCTTTGTAGGTTAGCAGTAAAACCTTGAAATCAGCCCTTGCTTTGACAGGAAGCCAGTGTAGGGAGGCTAGCACTGGAGTAATATGATCAAATTTTTTGGTTCTAGTCAGGATTCTAGCAGCCGTATTTAGCACTAACTGAAGTTTATTTAGTGCTTTATCCGGGTAGTCTAACCTAGAAGTGACAAAAGCATGGATTAATTTTTCTGCATCATTTTTGGACAGAAAGTTTCTGATTTTTGCAATGTTACGTAGATGGAAAAAAGCTGTCCTTGAAATGGTCTTGATATGTTCTTCAAAAGAGAGATCAGGGTCCAGAGTAACGCCGAGGTCCTTCACAGTTTTATTTGAGATGACTGTACAACCATTAAGATTAATTGTCAGATTCAACAGAAGATCTCTTTGTTTCTTGGTTAAGACAGTATACTCCACTACGTTGATAAGTATCAGTGGGGATTAGAAGTCAGTATACTCCACTACGTTGATAAGTATCAGTGGGGATTAAGTCAGTATACTCCACTACTTTGATAAGTATCAGTGGGGATTAGAAGTCAGTATACTCCACTACGTTGATAAGTATCAGTGGGGATTAAGTCAGTATACTCCACTACGTTGATAAGTATCAGTGGGGATTAAGTCAGTATACTCCACTACGTTGATAAGTATCAGTGGGGATTAAGTCAGTATACTCCACTACGTTGATAAGTATCAGTGGGGATTAAGTCAGTATACTCCACTACGTTGATAAGTATCAGTGGGGATTAAGTCAGTATACTCCACTACGTTGATAAGTATCAGTGGGGATTAAGTCAGTATACTCCACTACGTTGATAAGTATCAGTGGGTATTAAGTCAGTATACTCCACTACGTTGATAAGTATCAGTGGGGATTAAGTCAGTATACTCCACTACGTTGATAAGTATCAGTGGGTATTAAGTCAGTATACTCCACTACGTTGATAAGTATCAGTGGGGATTAAGTCAGTATACTCCACTACGTTGATAAGTATCAGTGGGGATTAGGAGTCAGTATACTCCACTACTTTGATAAGTATCAGTGGGTATTAAGTCAGTATACTCCACTACGTTGATAAGTATCAGTGGGGATTAGGAGTCAGTATACTCCACTACGTTGATAAGTATCAGTGGGGATTAGGAGTCAGTATACTCCACTACTTTGATAAGTATCAGTGGGTATTAAGTCAGTATACTCCACTACGTTGATAAGTATCAGTGGGGATTAGAAGTCAGTATACTCCACTACGTTGATAAGTATCAGTGGGGATTAGAAGTCAGTATACTCCACTACGTTGATAAGTATCAGTGGGGATTAGAAGTCAGTATACTCCACTACGTTGATAAGTATCAGTGGGGATTAGGAGTCAGTATACTCCACTACGTTGAGAAGTATCAGTGGGGATTAAGTCAGTATACTCCACTACGTTGATAAGTATCAGTGGGGATTAGGAGTCAGTATACTCCACTACGTTGATAAGTATCAGTGGGTATTAAGTCAGTATACTCCACTACGTTGATAAGTATCAGTGGGGATTAGGAGTCAGTATACTCCACTACGTTGATAAGTATCAGTGGGGATTAAGTCAGTATACTCCACTACGTTGATAAGTATCAGTGGGGATTAAGTCAGTATACTCCACTACGTTGATAAGTATCAGTGGGTATTAGGAGTCAGTATACTCCACTACGTTGATAAGTATCAGTGGGGATTAAGTCAGTATACTACACTACTTTGATAAGTATCAGTGGGTATTAAGTCAGTATACTCCACTACGTTGATAAGTATCAGTGGGGATTAGGAGTCAGTATACTCCACTACGTTGATAAGTATCAGTGGGGATTAGAAGTCAGTATACTCCACTACGTTGATAAGTATCAGTGGGGATTAAGTCAGTATACTCCACTACGTTGATAAGTATCAGTGGGGATTAAGTCAGTATACTCCACTACGTTGATAAGTATCAGTGGGGATTAGAAGTCAGTATACTCCACTACGTTGATAAGTATCAGTGGGTATTAAGTCAGTATACTCCACTACGTTGATAAGTATCAGTGGGGATTAGAAGTCAGTATACTCCACTACGTTGATAAGTATCAGTGGGTATTAAGTCAGTATACTCCACTACTTTGATAAGTATCAGTGGGTATTAAGTCAGTATACTCCACTACTTTGATAAGTATCAGTGGGGATTAAGTCAGTATACTCCACTACGTTGATAAGTATCAGTGGGTATTAAGTCAGTATACTCCACTACTTTGATAAGTATCAGTGGGTATTAAGTCAGTATACTCCACTACGTTGATAAGTATCAGTGGGGATTAAGTCAGTACACTACACTACTTTGATAAGTATCAGTGGGGATTAAGTCAGTACACTACACTACGTTGATACGTATCAGTGTATCCACATAGTCCCCCTAATAAGTATCAGTGGGTATTAAGTCAGTATCTACACTACTCCCTAAGTATCAGTGGGGATTAAGTCCTATCCACATATAAGTCTCCCTACTGCACCAGTTTCAGTAACTACACTACATTCCTACTGTATCAGTTTCCTAACCACCTAGTCCCCCTACTGTACCAGTTTCAGTAACCACTACCCCCTAATGTACCAGTTTCCTAACCACCTAGTCCTCCTACTGTACCAGTTTCCTAACCACCTAGTCCCCTACTGTACCAGTTTCCTAACCACCTAGTCCCCTACTGTACCAGTTTCTTAATCACCTAGTCCTCCTACAACTACTGTACCAGTTTCCTAACCACCTAGTCCCCCTAATGTACCAGTTTCCTAACCACCTAGTCCCCTACTGTACCAGTTTCCTAACCACCTAGTCCCCTACTGTACCAGTTTCCTAACCACCTAGTCCCCCTACTGTACCAGTTTCCTAACCACCTAGTCCCCTACTGTACCAGTTTCCTAACCACCTAGTCCCCTACTGTACCAGTTTCCTAACCACCTAGTCCCCCTAATGTACCAGTTTCCTAACCACCTAGTCCCCTACTGTACCAGTTTCCTAACCACCTAGTCCTCCTACTGTACCAGTTTCCTAACCACCTAGTCCCCCTACTGTACCAGTTTCCTAACCACCTAGTCCCCCTAATGTACCAGTTTCCTAACCACCTAGTCCCCCTAATGTACCAGTTTCCTAACCACCTAGTCCCCTACTGTACCAGTTTCCTAACCACCTAGTCCCCTATTGTACCAGTTTCCTAACCACCTAGTCCTCCTACTGTACCAGTTTCCTAACCACCTAGTCCCCTACTGTACCAGTTTCCTAACCACCTAGTCCCCTAATGTACCACCTAGTCCTCCTATTGTACCAGTTTCCTAACCACCTAGTCCTCCTACTGTACCACCTAGTCCTCCTACTGTACCAGTTTCCTAACCACCTAGTCCCCTAATGTACCAGTTTCCTAACCACCTAGTCCCCTAAGTCGTGACAGGTTCTGTCCCCAGGCGTTATTGTTTCTGTTCCTGGGGCAGTTAGGTGCATTGTTTGTGTTTCTTATTTTTGTATTATGTTGTGTTTATTTATTAGAACACTTTTTGAACTTCCTCCCCGACTCTCAGCGCACATCGTTACAATTTACATATGAGATGAGTAATGTTAGATATGTAAACATTATTAAAGTGGCATTATTTAAAACCTCTTGAAGCTAGGGGATACTATTTTTATGTTTGGAAAAAGTACGTTCCCAAAGTAAACGGCCTATTTCTTAGGACAAGATGCTAGAATATGCATATAATTGACAGCTTAGGATAGAAAACACTCTAAAGTTTCCAAAACTGTAAAAATATTGTCTGTGAATATAACAGAACTGATATTGCAGGCGAAAGCCTGAGAAAAATCCAATCAGGAAGTGACTCTTATTTTGAAACCGCTGTGTTCCTATGCATCCCTATTGCCCATTGAAAGGGATATCAACCAGATTCCTTTTTCTATGGCTTCCCTAAGGTGTATACAGCCTTTAGACATAGTTTCAGGCTTTTAATTTGAAGAATGAGCGTGAACGACCACATTGTGTAAGTGGACAGGTGGGGGCTCTCAGAGTGATTTGTGCACAAAAGAGAGAGGCGGCCATTGTTACTCCCGGTCCAAGTGAAAAGCCAACTGTCCCGGTTGATACATTATCGAATAGATATTTGAAAAACACCTTGAGGGTTGATTATAAAAAACGTTTGACATGTTTCTGTGTAGATTATGGATATAATTTGGAATTTTTGTCTGTGTTGTCATGACCCCTCTTTCCGGTGGATTCCTGGGCATAACGCAACAAACTAACGGAGGTATTTGGATATAAAAAAATATCTTTATGGAACAAAAGGAACATTTGTTGTCTAACTGGGAGTCTCGTGAGTGAAAACATCCGAAGATCATCAAAGGTAAACGATTCATTTGATTGCGTTTCTGATTTTCGTGACCAAGTTACCTGATGCTAGGTGTACTTATGCTTTCAATAAACTTACACAAACGCTTGTATTGCTTACGCTGTAAAGCATCATTTCAAAATCTGACACGACAGGGTGATTAACAAAAGGCTAAGCTGTGTTTCGCTGTATTTCACTTGTGATTTCATGAATATGAATATTTTCTAGTAATATTATTTGACTGTAGCGCTATGCTATTCAGCGTTGCTGATGACAAATATACCGGATCCGGGATGGGTGGTTCTAGTGACTAGTGATATATTTATTAAAGTGGCCAATGATTCGACACTGTATGTTGGCAGCAGCCTCTCAGTATTAGGGATGGCTGTTTAACAGTCTGATGGCCTTGAGATAGAAGCTGTTTTTTCAGTCTCTCGGTCCCTGCTTTGATGCACCTCCACTGACCTCGCCTTCTGGATTATAGCGGGGTGAACAGGCAGTGGCTGGGGTGGTTGTTGTCCTTGATGATCTTATTGGCCTTCCTGTGACATTGAGTGCTGTAGGTGTCCTGGAGGGCAGGTAGTTTTCCCCCGGTGATGTGTTGTGCAGACCACCCTCTGGAGAGCCTTGTGGTTGAGGGCAATGCAGTTGTCCGTAATTGCCTGTAGACACTGCCACATACATCTCATGTCTGAGCCGTTGAAATGTGACTCCACTTTGTCCCTCTACCGACATTTCGCTTGTCTGATTGCCTTGCGGAGGGAAAAACTGCACTGTTTAAATTCACTCATATTATTTGAGTTGAACCGTGTTATTTGGCGTGTCAAATTAAAAGCTTTTTTTTGTTTCTAGTCATGTCTGTGGTGATGCTGTTGTTACCTTGTGTTCTAGTCATGTCTGTGGTGGTGATGCTGTTGTTACCTTGTGTTCTAGTCATGTCTGTGGTGGTGATGCTGTTGTTACCTTCTGGTCTAGCCATGTCTGTGGTGGTGACGCTGTTGTTACCTTCTGGTCTAGTCATGTCTGTGGTGATGCTGTTGTTACCTTGTGTTCTAGTCATGTCTGTGGTGGTGATGCTGTTGTTACCTTGTGTTCTAGTCATGTCTGTGGTGGTGATGCTGTTGTTACCTTGTGTTCTAGTCATGTCTGTGGTGGTGATGCTGTTGTTACCTTGTGTTCTAGTCATGTCTGTGGTGGTGATGCTGTTGTTACCTTGTGTTCTAGTTGTGCCTGTGGTGGTGATGCTGTTGTTACCTTGTGTTCTAGTCATGTCTGTGGTGGTGATGCTGTTGTTACCTTGTGTTCTAGTCATGATAATCTGTTGGAACATATGAGTTACATCAATTAGGTGAAAACCCCCAACAATGAGAGAGCGAGAGAGACATACTCGTTTACGTGTGTGGTTTGGGATGGGTGTTTCCGAGACTGAAAGTACTACCACCTCTGTGTGTTTCAGAGGAAGTGGTGTGAACCTTGACCTACAATGACTGTAACTACTAGTCTCTCAGTACAGAACCTCTCTGAGTACAAATACAAGACTAAAGATAATGACTGAACTGGTTATAGGGACTAAATAACATGGGTTAATATCAGTGACTGGGGGAGAGGGAGAGGGGGAGAGGAGAGAGTGTGGATGAGGAGATGTGGTAGAGTGGAGAGGAGAAGAGGAGATGTGAGGGTGAAGAACAAAAGGTAGACAGAAAGAGAGAGATGTAGGCCTACAGATAAGTGTGTAAAGTAAAGTACAGTATAAAGTAAAGTACAGTATTGATCACTGTAGCGTACAATCATACATGCCAAGAATTATGTGCTGTGTTCAGTGAGTAACACAGTTCAATATGGGGTGTGTATTAATGTATTGAGGTCTGATAGTAACAGTTCAATATGGGGGGTGTATTAATGTATTGAGGTCTGATAGTAACAGTTCAATATGGGGTGTGTATTAATGTATTTAATTATAATAGTTCTCACCACAGAGGAGGCTGATGTTGACAGACGTGAGGTTCCTCATTCTGCTCTCTGGCTTCCCTTCCAGGTCGTCAAAATTCTACTCTGACTGTTTCCCCCTCAGTCCAGTCCTCTACCAGTCACGACCAGTCACTACCAGTCCAGTCCTCTACCAGTCACTACCAGTCACTACCAGTCTAGTCCTCTACCAGTCACTTCCAGTCTAGTCCTCTACCAGTCACTACCAGTCACTACCAGTCTAGTCCTCTACCAGTCACTACCAGTCACTACCAGTCCAGTCCTCTACCAGTCACTACCAGTCTAGTCCTCTACCAGTCACTACCAGTCACTACCAGTCCAGTCCTCTACCAGTCACTACCAGTCACTACCAGTCACTACCAGTCTAGTCCTCTACCAGTCACTACCAGTCTAGTCCTCTACCAGTCACTACCAGTCACTACCAGTCTAGTCCTCTACCAGTCACTACCAGTCACTACCAGTCACTACCAGTCTAGTCCTCTACCAGTCACTACCAGTCTAGTCCTCTACCAGTCACTACCAGTCCAGTCCTCTACCAGTCACTACCAGTCTAGTCCTCTACCAGTCACTACCAGTCACTACCAGTCACTACCAGTCACTACCAGTCTAGTCCTCTACCAGTCACTACCAGTCTAGTCCTCTACCAGTCACTACCAGTCTAGTCCTCTACCAGTCACTACCAGTCCAGTCCTCTACCAGTCACTACCAGTCCAGTCCTCTACCAGTCACTACCAGTCTAGTCCTCTACCAGTCACTACCAGTCCAGTCCTCTACCAGTCACTACCAGTCTAGTCCCAGACACTCATAATATCTATGAACGCAACTATATCCATGTTTAAGAGGTCTGACAGCTGTTTAGTCGAGTCTCTCTCTCTCTCTACTGTATATCACAGTCTAGGATTCTCTTATGTGTCATAGTGTATCTGACACAATTTTAGCTAAACCCAAGAGCATTTTGACAGCTCCTACTTCCTGTCCTTTATCATACAGGCGCGCACACACACACACACACACACGCACACACACACACACACACACACACACACACACACACACACACACACACTTCCCCAGTAAGAAAGTAAGAACAGCATTCAGACCTGAGAAGAGAAACCAGCACCGTTCCCTGTTTTGAGAAAAACCCCTCACCTGCTTTGATAAATAGACTCATACACGCTCAACATTATCCTAAACCTATATTAGACAGGGTTAGAAGTCAAACACAGGCTCAATAATATCCTAGACCTCTATTAGACAGGGTTAGGATTAAAACACAGGCTCAACATTATCCTAAACCTCTATTAGACAGGGTTAGGATTAAAACACAGGCTCAACATTATCCTAAACCTATATTAGACAGGGTTAGAATTAAAACACAGGCTCAACATTTTCCTAAACCTATATTAGACAGGGTTAGAATTAAAACACAGGCTCAACATTATCCTAAACCTATATTAGACAGGGTTAGAATTCAAACACAGGCTCAATAATATCCTAGACCTCTATTAGACAGGGTTAGGATTAAAACACAGGCTCAACATTATCCTAAACCTATATTAGACAGGGTTAGAATTCAAACACAGGCTCAATAATATCCTAGACCTCTATTAGACAGGGTTAGGATTAAAACACAGGCTCAACATTATCCTAAACCTATATTAGACAGGGTTAGAATTAAAACACAGGCTCAACATTATCCTAAACCTATATTAGACAGGGTTAGGATTAAAACACAGGCTCAACATTATCCTAAACCTATATTAGACAGGGTTAGAATTAAAACACAGGCTCAACATTATCCTAAACCTATATTAGACAGGGTTAGGATTAAAACACAGGCTCAACAATATCCTAGACCTCTATTAGACAGGGTTAGGATTAAAACACAGGCTCAACAATATCCTAGACCTCTATTAGACAGGGTTAGATTAAAACACAGGCTCAACAATATCCTAAACCTCTATTAGACAGGGTTAGGATTAAAACACAGATTAAAACACAGGCTCAACAATATCCTAGACCTCTATTAGACAGGGTTATGATTAAAACACAGGCTCAACAATATCCTAGACCTCTATTAGACAGGGTTAGGATTAAAACACAGGCTCAACAATATCCTAGACCTCTATTAGACAGGGTTAGGATTAAAACACAGGCTCAACAATATCCTAGACCTCTATTAGACAGGGTTAGGATTAAAACACAGGCTCAACATTATCCTAAACCTATATTAGACAGGGTTATGATTAAAACACAGGCTCAACAATATCCTAGACCTCTATTAGACAGGGTTAGGATTAAAACACAGGCTCAACAATATCCTAGACCTCTATTAGACAGGGTTAGGATTAAAACACAGGCTCAACAATATCCTAGACCTCTATTAGACAGGGTTAGGATTAAAACACAGGCTCAACAATATCCTAGACCTCTATTAGACAGGGTTATTAAAACCTAGACCTCTATTAGACAGGGTTAGGATTAAAACACAGGCTCAACAATATCCTAGACCTCTATTACACAGGGAATCTCCCCTCTCTAACCAAATCATGCTACCCGGTCCAGATCAGTTCCCAGGAGGATAAGTGGTCATTGATCAGACAGAAGTTGACATTGTCCTGGTTGGTGAAGGAGTATTCACATTGAAGCTTCTTCATGTGTCTGTCCACTCCCCTCACAGAGATCTTCTGGCCATGACATGGAGCTGTCAATCACACAGACGGAACCGGTGATCTCTTTCTATTTCTTTACCTGTGATATTGAATTCTGACTTGTTGAAGAAGAGCTTGGAAGTCAGCATTTCACTGTACTGTTTACAGCTGTTGTGTCCTGTGGATGTGACAAACGTTGATTTGATTTGATCATTCAATTTGAATGTTTGTTTTTTTTACCTTTATTTAACCAGGCAAGTCAGTTAAGAACAAATTCTTATTTTCAATGACGGCCTAGGAACTGTGGGTTAACTGCCTGTTCAGGGGCAGAACGACAGATCTGTACCTTGTAAGCTCAGGGGTTAGAACTTGCAACCTTCCGGTTACTAATCCAACGCTCTAACCACTAGGCTACTACCATCAATGACAACTAATGACAACTAATCAGGCTAGTATAAGGATTACATGTGTTGATTTTCAGGTTCCTGGAGCAACCGGAAGTGGTTCAATTGACCCTAAAACATGTTTTGAAATCACTGCCTACAGTTAGAGCAAAACACTGTATTCAACCCTCTGTAAATCAATCAGTTTTTAACATAAAGGCTTGAAACTCAGGATTTTGTAAAAAGGTGTCCCAGTGAGGAAATGTGTTTAATTACAGCTTCCTGTGACAACCGGAAGTGCCTTACATTGGGGTCATGAGGGGTTAAAAAGGTCACATCTTTCCAAAATGTCATATGTGTGATTAGGCAACCCTCATAAACCGGTACATACAAGACAACCAGGTTTTAAAGTTGTATTCAATAGCCGTCCCATCATTTCAAAACAGTTGAAAGGTTGAGTCATCTCCTGGTTGTCATCGAGGGTGGGCTCCCCCTGGTGGCTGAACCCGAGATCAATGAGAGAGCTTGTCAGTCACACTTCTCTGTCATTCCACAGGGGGAAAAAATTGTGAAAATTAATAAATTAAATATACATCAAAACATGAAAGGATCAGACTTAACTAACTACTATCTTGAAATGTTGTAAATGTTGTGTAAAATAAGCATTCTATCATTCACCCTGTTATGTCTGCGATCCCCTTACATCAACATCAGGGGACATTTCAGAGTGACATTTCAGAGTGAAACTTCGTAACATTAAACATTCTTGAAAATGCAAGTGTCTAACAGCCTTCAAAAGATTAGAATATTGGTAATCAAACTACGTTTTCCAATTTAAAATAGCTGTTACAGAGAACAAATCCCATGCTTTTGTTTGAGAAGAGCAATCAACAACAGAAACATTTTCCGCCATGACAGTTTTTACACATTCACATCTGAAGGTAAAATTATGACTTACATTCTGATATCTTGCTCTTATTTCTCTTTCTGGGGGTCCCAGTGATCAAATGAAGTGCCGTTTTCTTTGATAAAATCCATTTTTATAGCCTAAATCAAAACATTTTGTAAACCGTTTGTGCCGTGAATTCCATCTCTATCAATTTTTTACGGAGCATTTGACTTGATTTCCCCCTGTAAACAATCGTTTATCTAGTCATGGTTGGTTTCATTCCTCTGGGTGTTTGCAACACAGCCAAAAATCATTGTTTTTTTTGCGGGGAGTATTGACCGAAGTGAGCTGATTTGAAGACAAGGAGCAATGACTACCTTACGCACCAATCATTTTAGCGAAGCGTCATTGATTGACTATATTTCTGTAGATAGCCAATGAGCTGAGGTAAACGCCAGTATGTAATGTTTTTGGGTTGGACCACAATTCCTTGTTTGTAATCGCACGCGCAGGGAACTCCATTCTCGCCTTGACGATCAGAGGAGTTGCCGTAAGGCTTTTTACGTGCAGCTGTATTTCGGAAAGTTGTAGTTTCAACGATTTCATTGAAGATATCATGGCAAATAAATCAGGTAAAGCGAAGTCAAAGTCTAAAGTGAAAAAGTAAAAGTGATACAGATTTTTTGTTTGAGGAATCTTGGAGTGTTATGATTCAAACGAACTGAGGAGCTGTTTCTGCAAGGACAGGACGTACTTCTGGACGGGTAAGTGCTAATGCCGTTTTATGAAATACATATATTGTAGCGACCCGCACAGACAGCTGTGTGTTATGTGTTAGGCTAGAAGGTGGTTGTGTTGTACTGACCAGTACCCGGTGTTTGCGGGGTCCGACATGTCAATCAACCTGCTATCTGCCAATCACGGGAATGCCTGGAATGTTCTGATGCCGGGCATCCTGGTGGTTGGCGGAGTGGCGTGGAGGGGGGTTGGAGCATTGGAAGTTAAGACCAGGTTCAGCTTTTTGTTCTCTCTCTCTTACGCCTGGGCTTCCCAAGAAAAGGTCACGATTGGCTTGTGGGTTATCTGTCATCTTTTTGGCGTGTGCTACGGCCCAAACAGTAGCCTGTGTAAAGTTGGTTTAATAAACCGTCAATTCGCAAACTCAAGCCTCTGTCTGGACAATTGTTCATTTATGATCTAGTCAGGTCATTACATTGGTGTCAGAAGTAAAAACGTTGATACAAGTTAGCCAGCTAGCTAGCTGACTTATGTGGCTAGCTACCGTAGGTGAGAACGGGGATTGAAAATGCGTCGAGGGAATCCGAAAGTGAAGGTGGAGGTAGGGGACGATTATGGCCAAGGAGGTGCGTGTGAATGGATGTCGGGGGTTCTGTCTGAGGAGATCGCCAGGGCGTCGGAGCGCAGAGGCCGCTTGAGGGAGGACGTTAGAGCGATGGCGGCTGAAGCAGGCATGAGTGCTTTGTCGACTGTATTTCGCGCGGATTCTGGTGGGCGGACCGAAGTGGCGACGTCGACGCGGCGTGACGAGGAATCTGGGGCTCAGGATGTAAACAAACATGGCGGTGCCCAGTTCCCGGCTGCGTCCGTATCTGTTAAGACCCCGAAGTATTCCGGTAAGGCGGATTGGGAAGCTTTTCATGCTCAGTTTGAACTGTTAGCTCATTCTAGGGGGTGGTCGGATGAAGAAAGGGCACTGCAGTTGGCTTTATGCCTCGCGGATGAAGCTCTGGCCTGTTTGATATTGATTAGCCCCGAGGACAGGCATGATTATGGTGCTTTAGTGGGAGCACTGAGGAGGCGCTATGGACAGTGTGTACAGCCCGGGCTACTGCGCTCCGAACTGAGTAATAGACGCAGGCAGCCTGGAGAGCCTCTACGGGTGCTAGCTAATGACATTGAGAGCCTCTCTCGGCGGGCATATGCTCACATGCCCCCTCCGTGCAGAGCGAGCTAGCACGGGACCAGTTCATACGGGCGCTCTCTCCTACGGAGCTGCGCATACAGACCCAGCTGGCTCATCCTGAGTCATTGCAGACAGCCTTGGAGATGGCTTTGGAGAGGGAGCTGGTGTGGGCTGGGGCTTCAGCTGGGGCTTTGGTGGGGGTGCAGGGAGACACACCCTCTGTGCGAGCTGGGGGCAGAGCAGCCCGGAGCCGGAAAAGCCTGCTTGGGTGGCCGAAATGACAAAACTCATTCGGGCTGTGTCGCTACAGGCGGCACGAAACACAAGCCCTGGTCCCAGGGTCTGCTGGGGTTGTGGCCAGCCAGGCCATCTGCGCCGAGATTGCCCCATGTCCCCCAGAGCTCAGGGAAACGGCTCGGGGTCCGCATAGACCGGGTAGTGCGGACCCCTGGCTTTCTATCCCAACCACCATCATCTTCAGGAGGAGCCCACCGGCACAGACGGGGAAGCAAGGCTCCACTTCCCCCAGAAGCAGACGAGGGCAAGCGGATGGAGCCTGTTGTTGTGGTGGGCCGGACCTGTGTTGGGGACTTTTGTCATGTCCCTGTCATTGTGGAGGGGGTGCCCTGCTCCGCCCTGGTGGACACTGGGTCCACAGTAACCCTGGTGAGGCCAGATATTGTGCCAGGTTGGACTCAGTGTGAGCCTACAACTGTGCAGCTCCGCACAGTCACAGGTGAGCTGGCACCCATGAAAGGGAAGGGAATAATGACTCTGACAGTAGGGGGCAGGACTGTGCGTCATCCTGTGTGGGTGGCGGCTGTGCAGGACCCTTGTATCCTGGGGTTGGACTTTCTTAGGAGCACAGGCTGCCAGTTAGACCTAAATAGGGGCACACTGAGCTTCCAGGGAGGGACGGAAGTCACCATGGCTCCCCCTAATGTCACATTCACTCAACCCAACAAACCCTTTACTCCAACAGTTAAAGCAGCAGAGACTCATGGCTGCGCCCCCTCCCCCACAGCTGTGTGTGACTTTTCCCCAGTCCCCCTGTCACCTACGGCGGTGTGTTACATTCCCCCAGCTACCTCCATGACACAGCCCTCTGTGAGCCCGGGCCGCAACCCCCCAGCCCAGCTACCCCAGATGGGAGAGGAGAGGACACTGTCTGCAGTGAGGGAGATATGGGGGAGGAACTGTGTTGGTCTTGACCCCGAGCAGCAGGAACGGTTGTGGCAGTTGCTGTTTGAATTCAGAGACAGCTTTGCGTTGAGTGAGGAAGAGGTGGGTCAGACTCATCTGGTGCAGCATGAGATCGACACAGGTGATGCTCGACCCATCAAGATGCGTCCCCGCCGTATCCCGCTGGCACGCCAGGAGGCGGCAGACAAGGCTGTGTTGGAGATGCAGCGGGCAGACTTCATTGAGCCCTCAGACAGCCCCTGGGCGGCGCCAGTCGTCATGGTTCCGAAGAAGGGGGCAAGCTGAGGTTCTGTGCGGACTACAGGCGGCTGAATGAGGTAACCAGGAAGGACTCATACCCCATACCACGTATCGATGAGTCGCTGGACCTGGTTAGGGGTCCTCCTGGTTCTCCTCACTAGACCTCCGCAGTGGCTACTGGCAGGTGCCCCTCTCCCCAGAGGCCAGAGCCAAAACTGCGTTCTCCACTAACAGAGGACACTGGCAGTTCAAGGTCCTGTGCTTTGGCCTGTGCAACGCTCCAGCTACTTTTGAGCGTTTGATGGACAGGGTGCTGGATGGCATCCCCGACAGCAGTGTCTGGTATACCTCGATGACATCCTGGCCCATGGCAGCTCCTTCCAGTCAGCCCTGGGGCGCTACGGCGTGTGCTGGAGAGGGTGGCTGCCGCAGGTCTGAAGCTCCACCCCGAGAAGTGCCACTTCATGAGGAGAGAGGTGTCCTTCTTGGGCCACCGAGTGGGGAAGGAGGGGATCAGCACCATGGAGGACAAGGTAGGGGCTGTCAGAGACTGGCCCACCCCCACCGACCAGCGTCAGCTGAAGAGCTTCCTGGGCCTGGCCTCGTACTACAGGAGGTTTGTACGGGGCTTCTCAAGCGTTGCTGCTCCACTGAACCGCCTGCTGCCGAAGGACAAGGCTTTCACTTGGACAGTGGAGTGTGAGGAGGCGTTCAACACCCTCAAACGTGCACTGATCGGGGCCCCCGTGCTCGCCCCCTGACCTCACCTTGCCCTTTATCCTGGACACAGACGCGAGCAATGTGGGCATGGGTGGGGTGCTGGCCCAGGTGGGGCCAGAGGGGGAGAGAGTGGTGGCGTACTTCAGCAAAACATTTGACAAACATGAGCGCCGCTACTGTGTCACCCGGCGGGAGCTCTTGGCTGTTGTGGCTTCCGTCAAACACTTCAAGTACTACCTGGGTGGTCTGCCCTTTACTGTAAGGACTGACCACTCTGCTCTCCAGTGGCTCATGTCTTTCAGAGAGCCAGAGGGGCAGGTGGCACGCTGGTTGGAGGAGCTTCAGCCGTATGACTTCACGGTGGTGCACAGGGCAGGGGCACGCCACTCCAACGCCGACGCCATGTCCCGTCGGCCCTGTACTGCAGACGGCTGCCGCCACTGTGAACGGAGAGAGGGACGGGAGAGAGAGCTGCGGGCAGAGGAGGGTGTCTGTGCCACAGTGTGTCGGGCGAGCGGGCCTGTCTGCTGCGAGCTGCAGACTGTCGACGTGGCTGAATGGCGGCAGCAGCAGGGACGGGACACAGACCTACAGCCAGTGCTACAGTGGGTAGAGGCGCAGGTGAGGCCACCATGGGAAGAGGTGACAGCGCTCTCACTCGCGACCAAAGGGTTGTGGTCGAAGTTTGAGAGACTGCGGCTGGCTGATGGCGTGCTACAGCGGGCATGGAAGGAGTCAGCTACGGGAGAGGAGAGGTGGCAGGTGGTGGTCCCAAAAGCATTGCGGGAGGCTGTGCTCCAGAGTACTCATGGGGGGTGGGGACTGGACACTTTGGGGTCACAAAAACACTGCGCCGTCTCCGTCAGGGCTTCTACTGGGGGCAGCACAAGAGGGATGTGGAGGACTTTTGTCGCCGCTGTGACAACTGCACAGCGAGAAAGGGCCCCCAGGCCGCTCTCATGCTCAGCTCCAACAGTTCCCAGTGGGGGCTCCCATGGAGAGGGTGGGAGTGGATGTAGTTGGGCCGTTCCCCACCACAGACAGTGGAAACCGCTGGGTGCTCACGGCCATGGACTATTTCACAAAATGGCCCGAGGCCTATGCTCTGCCTGACCAGGAGGCAGAGACCATCGTCGACGCCCTGACAGCGGGGATGTTCAGCAGGTTTGGAGCTGCAGAGTCCATCCACAGCGACAAAGGCAGAAACTTTGAGTCCCGTGTGTTCGCCACCATGTGTGAGAGGCTGGGTATGCACAAGACCCGCACTACTCCTCTCCATCCTCAAAGTGATGGCCTTGTGGAGCGCTTCAACAAAACGCTTGGACAGCAGCTGGCCATCGTCTCTTCCAAACACCAGCGTGACTGGGACAAGCACCTGCCTATGGTCCTCATGGCATGCCGCTCCGCTGTCCAAGACTCCACCTCCTGCACGCCTGCCCTCCTCATGCTGGGGAGAGATCCGCACCCCTGCGGAGATGGCGTTTGGTCGGCCCCTGGATAGCCCTCATGTTCCTCCGGGGCCGGAGTATGCCCGGAGACTCCAGGACCGCCTGGAGACAGCCCACACCTTCGCCAGAGAGCAGCTGGTGAATGCAGGTGTGAGGCAGAAAAGGAACTATGACGTGCACACCCGGGGAAGGCACTTTGTGGCTGGGGAGCTGGTCTGGGTCTACAGCCCCCTAAGGAAAAAAAGGCAGATGCCCCAAGTTGGACAGTCACTGGGTGGGACCCTGCAGTGTCCTGGAGAGGGTAGGGGAGGTTGTGTACCGGGTGCAGCTTCCTCCCAGGGGGAGAAAGGTGGCACTGCACCGGGACAGGTTAGCCCCATACAGAGGGGCCTCTTTTCCCAAAACCCCAGGAACCCCCACAATTCCCCTCTCTGGCAATGACATTCTCCAGGCACCCACCCTCAGGTGCCGCAGACAAGGCTCCAGACAGCCCACTCCCCCTGTCTCCCCCCCCGTGTCACCGCGTGGTTCCCCAGAGCCACGGACTGTATTACCCGTTCCCGCTTCCTTGTCCCCCATATCCCTGCCTTCATCCCCTGGTTCCCAGAGGGGCACTCTGCGACCATCACGGCCACGCAGGCAAAGGAGACCTCCGGGTCGCTTCAGAGACTTTGTTTGTTCCCTCGGGGACGAGGGACTTTGTGGTGGGGGGCTGTGTAGCGACCCGCACAGACAGCTGTGTGTTATGTGTTAGGCTAGGAGGTGGTTGTGTTGTACTGACCAGTACCCGGTGTTCGCGGGGTCCGACATGTCAATCAACCTGCTATCTGCCAATCACGGGAATGCCTGGAATGTTCTGATGCCGGGCATCCTGGTGGTTGGCGGAGTGGCGTGGAGGGGGTTGGGCAGGGGGTGGAGCATTGGAAGTTAAGACCAGGTTCAGCCTTTATTCTCTCTCTTTACGCCTGGGCTTCCCAAGAGAAGGTCACGATTGGCTTGTGGGTTATCTGTCATCTTTTTGGCGTGTGCTACGGCCCAAACAGTAGCCTGTGTAAAGTTGGTTTAATAAACCGTCAATTCGCAAACTCAAGCCTCTGTCTGGACAATTGTTCATTTATGATCTAG
>NC_088216.1:12653736-12673963 GCF_036934945.1 Oncorhynchus masou masou
GACACCGGTTTCATTGAGGCACTGGTAGGGTCTGGGCCCAAATTTAAAGGACACCGGTTTCATTGAGGCACTGGTCAAAATGGCACCGGAAGAAATGGCAGCAGTTTTACAGACGCCCAACCAACTGTGCCGTTATGATGCTTCTGCAACCGTATTTTATGGCAGAAAAGAGCTTCTGGATATCAGGACAGCGATCACTCACCTCGGATTAGACAAAGAGCTTCTGGATATCAGGACAGCGATCACTCACCTCGGATTAGACAAAGAGCTTCTGGATATCAGGACAGCGATCACTCACCTCGGATTAGACAAAGAGCTTCTGGATATCAGGACAGCGATCACTCACCTCGGATTAGACAAAGAGCTTCTGGATATCAGGACAGCGATCACTCACCTCGGATTAGACAAAGAGTTTCTAGATATAAGGACAGTGATCACTCACCTCGGATTAGACAAAGAGCTTCTGGATATCAGGACAGCGATCACTCACCTCGGATTAGACAAAGAGCTTCTGGATATCAGGACAGCGATCACTCACCTCGGATTAGACAAAGAGCTTCTGGATATCAGGACAGTGATCACTCACCTCGGATTAGACAAAGAGCTTCTGTATATCAGGACAGCGATCACTCACCTCGGATTAGACAAAGAGCTTCTGGATATCAGGACAGAGATCACTCACCTCGGATTAGACAAAGAGCTTCTGGATATCAGGACAGTGATCACTCACCTCGGATTAGACAAAGAGCTTCTGGATATCAGGACAGCGATCACTCACCTCGGATTAGACAAAGATTTCTTCTACAACAAGGAGGACGTACAGGACATTCTCCAAACACCCCTCAGGGCCGACATCCCCGTTATTTGCAAGAGGAAGCGACGCAGGTACAGAGGACAAAGAGCCGGATGCCTGGTCAGGACCCGGAGAAGGAGACTGGGAAAGCTGCCGTTACCGTCAATACTACTCGCCAACGTGCAATCATTGGACAATAAACTGGACGAGGTACGATCACGAATATCCTACCAACGTGCAATCACTGGACAATAAACTGGACGAGGTACGATCACGAATATCCTACCGACGGGACATCAAAAACTGTAATATCCTATGTTTCACGGAATCGTGGCTGAATGACAACATGAAAATTCAGCTAGAGGGATAGACGCTGCACCGGCAGGATAGAACAGCACACTCCGGTAAGACGAGGGGGGAGCACGAAATCTAGGGAAGTCTCTAGATTTTGTTCGCCTGAAGTAGAGTATATTGTCATAAATTTCAGGCCACACTACGTGCCTAGAGATTTCTCAGCTATACTTTCATGGCTGTTTATTTACCCCCACAGAACTGATTTAAGTTTCCCTGTATTAAAGTATCCGGTGTGGAGTGCAATAGAGATGGCATCATCTGTGGATCTGTTTGGGTGGTATGCAAATTGGAGTGGGTCTAGGGTTTCTGGGATGATGGTGTTGATGTGAGCCATTACCAGTCTTTCAAAGCACTTCATGGCTACAGACATTAGTGCTACGGGTCTGTAGTCATTTAGGCAGGTTGCCTTTGTGTAGGCCTGATCACCGACAACGACGAGACAGCCTATAGGGAGGAGGTCAGAGACCTGGCCGGGTGGTGCCAGAATAACAACCTCTCCCTCAACGTGATCAAGACTAAGGAGATGATTGTGGACTACAGGAAAAGGAGGGCCGAGCACGCCCCCGTTCTCATCGACGGGGCTGTAGTGGAGCAGATTGAGAGCTTCAAGTTCCTTGGTGTCTACATCAGCAACAACAAACGTACATAGTCCAAACAACACCAAGACAGTCGTGAAGAGGGCATGACAAATTCTAGTCCCCCTCAGGACACTAAAAATATTTGGCATGGGTCCGGAGACCCTCAAAATATTCTACAGCTGCAACATCGAGAGCATCGAGAGCAATCCTGACTGGTTGCATCAATGCCTGGTACGGCAATTTCTCGGCCTCTGACCGCAAGGCACGACGGAGGGTAGTGCGTACGGCCCAGTACATCACTGGGGCTAAGCTGCCGGCCATCCAGGACCTCTACACCAGGCGGTGTCAGAAGAAGGCCCTACAAATTGTTAAAGCCCCCAGTCACCCCAGTCATAGACTGTTCTCTCTACTACCGCATGGCAAGCGGTACCGGAGTGCCAAGTCTAGAACCAAAAGGCTTCTCAACAGTTTTTAACCCCCAAGCCATAAGACTCCTGCACAGGTAATCAAATGGCTACCAGAACTATTTGTATTGTGTGCCCCCTCCAACCCCTCTTTTTACGCTGATGCTACTCTCTGTTTATCATATATGCATAGTCACTTTAACTATACATTCATGTACATACTACCTCAATTGGGCCGACCAACCAGCGCCTCCGAACATTGGCTAACCGGACTATCTGCAATTGTGTCCCACCACCCGCCAACCCCAGAGCAGCATAGGGCTCTGAACAAAGGTCAAGGGTCAATAGGGCTCTGGTTAAAAGTAGTGTGGTGTATAGGGAACGGGGTGGTGTTTGGGAATTAGCCCAGGTCTGAAAGTAATTACAGTATCCATCTCATTTTACTCCTGTTCGGCCATCTTGGATTAAACTGAATGAAACTCAGGTGTGATGGTGATTCATTATAGAAAGGCTGAGATTCTCCTCAGAGGAAGAGGTGTGTTTGGTTGGGTTGGTGGGACAGAGATGGGCTTCTTCAAGGCTTCATCAGGGTTCCCAACATGACGCTTTGTCAATTAGATTGTTAGGTTGATCAGTTTTCGATTTGATAAAAACATTTTCCCTAAGTGTCTCATTCCTGTTATCTGTCAATCCAGCAGCAACATCAAATAATCAGACAGGTGTACTAGCCGGACCACAAAAAATCAGGAAATGGGCCGACAAATGGTTTGACACACCTGAGTTTCAGAATTACAACTACACTCTCACTAGACTCTACCCACACGCTCACTAGACTCTACCCACACGCTCACTAGACTCTACCCACACGCTCACTAGACTCTACCCACACGCTCACTAGACTCTACCCACACGCTCACTGGACTCTACCCACACCCTCACTAGACTCTACCCACACGCTCACTAGACTCTACCCACACGCTCACTAGACTCTACCCACACACTCACTAGTCTCTACCCACACGCTCACTAGACTCTACCCACACGCTCACTAGACTCTACCACCACACTCACTAGACTCTACCCACACACTCACTAGTCTCTACCCACACGCTCACTAGACTCTACCCACACACTCACTAGACATTACCCACACATTCACTAGACTCTACCACCACACTCACTAGACTCTACCACCACACTCACTAGACTCTACCACCACACTCACTAGACTCTACCCACACACTCACTAGACTCTACCACCACACTCACTAGACTCTACCACCACACTCACTAGACTCTACCACCACACTCACTAGACTCTACCCACACACTCACTAGACTCTACCACCACACTCACTAGACTCTACCCACACACTCACTAGACTCTACACACACACTCACTAGACTCTACCACCACACTCACTAGACTCTACCCACACACTCACTAGACTCTACCACCACACTCACTAGACTCTACCACCACACTCACTAGACTCTACCCACACACTCACTAGACTCTACCACCACACTCACTAGACTCTACCCACACACTCACTCGACTCTACCCACACACTCACTCGGCTCTACCACCACACTCACTAGACTCTACCTACACACTCACTAGACTCTACCCACACACACACACACACACACACACACACACACACACACACACACACACACACACACACACACACACACACACACACACACACACACACACTGCTGCAACTCTGTTCATTATCTATCCTGATAGCCTAGTCACTTTTACCCCTACCTACATGTACATATTACCTCAACCAGCTCAACTACCTCGTACCCCTGCACATTGACTCAGTTCTGGTACTCCTTGGACATCGCCTCACTATTGTTTTTATTGTTACTATTTCCTTTTGTTTAGCAAATATTTGGTTGACTTTTTTAACTCTGCATTGTTGGGAACGAGTTCGTAAGTAAAACATTTCACTGTAAAGTCTTCACTTGTTGTATTCAGCGCGTGTGACCAATAAAACCAGATTTGAATTGATTTG
This sequence comes from Oncorhynchus masou masou, assembly GCF_036934945.1. Taxonomy (NCBI): domain Eukaryota; kingdom Metazoa; phylum Chordata; class Actinopteri; order Salmoniformes; family Salmonidae; genus Oncorhynchus; species Oncorhynchus masou. The sequence continues at coordinate 12,657,896 of NC_088216.1, forward strand.
ACAAAAGAGACAGACAGATACAGTAAGTCTCGACATAGTGTGTTTATCATTTGAACAGGTACTGCCACCTAGTGGATAAAATAGGTTACAACCGACTTGAATAGGCCTGGTACTCTGACCTGTAAACTTTACTGTGAAATACTTGCTTACGAGCCTTTCCCAACTATGCATATTAAAAACATGAAAAAATATATATAGAATAGAATAGCAACACAAGACAAATAAAATACACAAGAATGGAGCGATATACATGGAGCACCAATACCTCCCTCCCTGGCTCCTCCCTTCTCTCACGTAGTGAACCAATTAAAACACCTGATGTGCTTCATCTGAGTGGGTAAGGAAGTCAAAGTTTTATTTGATTTATTAAACTTGTATTAAACCAGGGAGACACACTGAGGCCTCGGTCTCATTCACAAGCCCTGGGAACAACAGTCACATCAGCACACACACAGTTATATATACACAATATACACATACAATATACACACACAATATACACATACAATATACACACACAATATACACATACAATATACACATTATACACAATATACACATACTATATACACATTATACACAATATACACATACTATATACACACACAATATATACATACAATATACACATTATACACAATATACACATTATACACAATATACAATATATACAATATACACATACAATATACACAATATACACATACAATATACACATTATACACAATATACACATACAATATACACATTATACACAATATACAATATATACAATATACACATTATGCACATACAATATACACAATATACACATACAATATACACATACAATATACACATACAATATACACAAAATAAACATTATACACACTATACACATACAATATACACATGAGCCATTATGATCAAATAAAACAAACACATTCATCACTATAAAAATCCTTAACCAATTTCCTAAATTGACCCAGAGACACCAAATGATCCAAACAATGTCCTGAAATTCTACATATCAACAAAGATGTCAGGTATGTTGGCAGCTTGTGGAGTAGGGCTTAATAAACAAAAAGACAGTAATGAGGTGATCTACGTGTCTTTAAAAGAGGTCCCAGACAACTTGGTAAAGGATGCAGTGATGAGCATTAAAGCTGTCAGATGTAATAAATGAAGGGCTCTGTGATAAACACAATCAAGGGAATTTAGAGAAGAGTCCGTTGTACTTCAAGAGATGGTATCACCATAGTCAAGAACAGGTAGAAAAGTTGATTCTACAATTGGCTTCCTGCTAGACAGAGAAAAACAAGCTCTGTGTCCATACAGGAAACCCACTTTACTGTTAAAATCACATCACGTTTAATCATGTAGTTTGCTAATAAAATAAAACTGTCCATAGCCTGCAGGTGCTTTCTCACATGCTCACCAATTCCACTTGTTTTATTTGTTGTTGTTGTTTATATAGCAGAGTCCTAGCCTACCTCACACCAGATATTTGCCCTCATGTCTAAGGGGCATTTTCCACCCATTAGTTTGACTGATATGATCTAGGTGTGGATCAGCACATTAGACAGGTCGTCATTGTTATCATATTCCAGCCATGACTGGCTACAGCTGACATTTGTTTAGATATAAACACTACTTTGGATGAGGATCCATAGGCATAGACTCCCTAGGGTTCAAACTGACTCCTTACATTACCATAGACTCCCTAGGGTTCAAACTGCCTCCTTAAGTTACCATAGACTCCCTAGGGTTCAAACTGTCTCCTTAAGTTACCATAGACTCCCTAGGGTTCAAACTGCCTCCTTAAGTTACCATAGACTCCCTAGGGTTCAAACTGTCTCCTTAAGTTACCATAGACTCCCTAGGGTTCAAACTGACTCCTTACATTACCATAGACTCCCTAGGGTTCAAACTGACTCCTTACATTACCATAGACTCCCTAGGGTTCAAACTGACTCCTTAAGTTACCATAGACTCCCTAGGGTTCAAACTGCCTCCTTAAGTTACCATAGACTCCCTAGGGTTCAAACTGCCTCCTTAAGTTACCATAGACTCCCTAGGGTTCAAACTGTCTCCTTAAGTTACCATAGACTCCCTAGGGTTCAAACTGTCTCCTTAAATTACCATAGACTCCATAGGGTAAATCTGTCTCCTTGAATTATCAGAGCTTTTAGCTTAAGATCCCTTCCCGTGTCTCACCTCAGCAGAGTGCATTCAAGATAAGTCTGACTTCAACATAGTGCATTTAAGATAAGTCTGACTTCAACAGAGTGCATTCAAGATAAGTCTGACTTCAACATAGTGCATTCAAGATAAGTCTGACTTCAACAGAGTGCATTCAAGATAAGTCTGACTTCAACATAGTGCATTCAAGATAAGTCTGACTTCAACATAGTGCATTCAAGATAAGTCTGACTTCAACAGAGTGCATTCAAGATAAGTCTGACTTCAACATAGTGCATTCAAGATAAGTCTGACTTCAACATAGTGCATTCAAGATAAGTCTGACTTCAACAGAGTGCATTCAAGATATCAACTGAAAAGTAGAATTCCTGAGTCTGACCAGCTCCTTCATCAGTAATACCATCGATGCTTCCTCCGCTCTCAATACTTTCCAATCTGCTTCAACTCCTAGAGCCTCCCATCCTGACTTTCTGACGGTTTAATGGTCCTTGTTCACCTGTATGGGAGGTGTACTGTAATTCAGCTTTTTAGCTGCCAAGTAGAGCCTACATGTCCCAATAATAATGAACCAGGACTGTTACGACTAACTTGACCCACCTCATCCACTCGGTGGTGGTTTTGACTAAGCCAATAGCACAGAGGTAACGCTGAAGATACTTTTATCTGTTTCCCCTTTTATCTGTGGTAATAGTGACTCGCTGTTATTGTAATGTTAATGAAGTCAGACTTATCTGTGGTAATAGTGTCTCGCTGTTATTGTAATGTTAATGAAGGCAGACTTATCTGTGGTAATAGCGACTTGCTGTTATTGTAATGTTAATGAAGTCAGACTTATCTGTGGTAATCGTGACTCGCTGTTATTGTAATGTTAATGAAGTCAGACTTATCTGTGGTAATAGTGTCTCGCTGTTATTGTAATGTTAATGAAGGCAGACTTATCTGTGGTAATAGCGACTTGCTGTTATTGTAATGTTAATGAAGTCAGACTTATCTGTGGTAATCGTGACTCGCTGTTATTGTAATGTTAATGAAGTCAGACTTATCTGTGGTAATAGTGACTCGCTGTTATTGTGATGTTAATGAAGTCAGACTTATCTGTGGTAATAGTGACTCGCTGTTATTGTAATGTTAATGCATCCACTCTCAAATCCCCATATATTACATGGTCATTGACTTCTAATGGTTTTCTAATTATTGCTAAATATTGTCAGATAAAAATGCACGTGAAGATTTTGGTTCCTTTCAGTCATTGAGAAAGTGAGGCCAGTTTCAAAACTTCATTTTATTTATTTTATTCGTAAACCCAACTCTCCCAAGTATTACAGAAGTTATATGTATAAAAGCAGTGGTGGAAAAAGTACTTAATTGTCATATTTGAGTAAAAGTATCTTAATAGAAAATGACTCAAGTAGAAGTGAAAGTCACCCAGTAAAATACTACTTGAGTAAAAGTCTAAATGAGTTTGGTTTTATATATTCTTCAGTATCAAAAGTCAATGCAATTGATAAAATATACTTAAGTATCAAAAGTTAAAGTATAAATCATTTCAAATTCCTTCTATTAATCAAACCAGGCGGCACCATTTTCTTGTAAACTCAGTCATTGTTTACAAACAAATCATGTGTGTTTAGTGAGTCCATCAGGTCAGAAGCAGTAGGACGACCAGGGATGTTCTCTGTTTAGTGAGTCCGCCAGATCAGAGGCAGTAGGACGACCAGGGATGTTCTCTGTTTAGTGAGTCCACCAGATCAGAAGCAGTAGGACGACCAGGGATGTTCTCTGTTTAGTGAGTCCGTCAGATCAGAAGCAGTAGGACGACCAGGGATGTTCTCTGTTTAGTGAGTCCGCCAGATCAGAGGCAGTAGGACGACCAGGGATGTTCTCTGTTTAGTGAGTCTGCCAGATCAGAAGCAGTAGGACGACCAGGGATGTTCTCTGTTTAGTGAGTCCGCCAGATCAGAAGCAAGTAGGGATGACCAGGGATGTTCTCTGTTTAGTGAGTCCGCCAGATCAGAGGCAGTAGGACGACCAGGGATGTTCTCTGTTTAGTGAGTCCGCCAGATCAGAAGCAGTAGGATGACCAGGGATGTTCTCTGTTTAGTGAGTCCGCCAGATCAGAAGCAGTAGGACGACCAGGGATGTTCTCTGTTTAGTGAGTCCGCCAGATCAGAAGCAGTAGGATGACCAGGGATGTTCTCTGTTTAGTGAGTCCGCCAGATCAGAGGCAGTAGGACGACCAGGGATGTTCTCTGTTTAGTGAGTCCGCCAGATCAGAAGCAGTAGGATGACCAGGAATGTTCTCTGTTTAGTGAGTCCGCCAGATCAGAGGCAATAGGACGACCAGGGATGTTCTCTGTTTAGTGAGTCCGCCAGATCAGAAGCAGTAGGATGACCAGGGATGTTCTCTGTTTAGTGAGTCCACCAGATCAGAAGCAGTAGGACGACCAGTTATGTTCTCTTGATAAGTGTGTGAATTGAACCATTTTCCTATCCTGCTAAGAATTCTAAATGTATCGAGTATTTTTGGTTGTCAGTAAAATGTATGGAGTAGAAAGTACATTATTTTCTTTAAGAATATAATAGTAAAGTACAGATCTAAAAACCTACTTAAGTAGTACTTTAAAGTATTTTTACCACTGGGTGTAAGGTCAGATAGCGCAAGTTTAAAGGAAAAAACAAGTGAAACGGAATTGTGTCATTTTGACCAAAAGGCATCCATCCTATACAAAGGCTGCTCTCCAAATAGTTACAAATGGCACCCTATTCCCTATGTAGTGCACTACTTTAGACCAGGGCACATATGGCTCTGGTTAAAACTAGTGCACTATATAAAGCATAGGAGCCATATGGGCTCTGGTCAAAACCAGGCACTATATAGGGGATAGGGTGCCCTTTGCGACGCAGCCAGAGTGTTGCTGCAGTAAAGGAATTAGTTGGTACTGTAACAGCAATGTAAAAAGCCTCAGTGATACACAGATGTAGGATCTTAAATTGATCACTCTTTTGTTGCTGAGAATTTACCTGCACCACAGGAAATGCAGATGAGCTTTGTGATGTACATACGTTCACTGAAAGCCCCACCCTAAAACACAAGATTATATTAACAGTATTGCACTTTTCATGTAGCCTACTTTTGTCCAGCTTATAGCCTAACCACCGATCGATCCAGCAATGTTATGGACAAAACGTTTCAATCCTGTTCCTACATGATTATTTTGCTGTGACAATATAGGTCAAATTAAGATCCTACATCTGTAACCTACACACAGACATTATACACGCACACATACCAATATGAAACTTCAATGTTCAGCAAACTACAGTGGAGACTAGCATAATATCAGAATGAGAAGTAAAGCATGTTTACAGTAATAGCAAACACAACATTCTTAAAACTGAAATCCGCACCAGGGGAAACAGTGCCACTGTTCAACCCAGCATATTTGTTAATGTTATTGTTCGCAAAAGGAGGAGGCAGTTCCACAATGACGGGTTCCAGGGTTAAAGGGATACTGCGAGATTCTGGCGTTTACAATATCATTTTTATTTCCCTGCGTGCAGTATGAAGGTGTCACGACTTCCGCCGAAGTTGGTGCTTCTCCTTGTTCGGGGGCGTTCGGCGCTCGTCGTCACCGGCTTTCTCACTTCCACCGATCCATGTTTCTGTTTTCCATTTGTTATGTCTTGAATATACACACCTGGTTCCCATTTAGTTATTATTATTTCCCTATTTAACCCTCTGGTTCCCATTATGTTTTGTGCGTGATTGTTCCTGATTTGTTGTTAGTCTTTTGTGTTCGGGTTAATGATCCCTGCGTGGATGTATTTTTTTTCCCGAGTAAAGTTCGTCATTTTTTACTCAGTGTTCTGCGCCTCACTCCGTTCTCACCTCTGCACAACTAACACCTGACAGAAGGAAGTTAGCGGTACTTTGGCGAGCCAATGCTAACTAGCGTTAGCGCAATGACAGGAGGTAGAAGGCTAGTTTACACAGTTGTACATTAAAGGTTGTTTAACAACATAAAAAAGTGGTTCCAACCTCTTGTTTTGTTCAAAACAATTCAAGACAATTTGTGAGTAACTACTTCCTAAAAATATATCTTGCATCCTATAGCATATATGTAGGAAGTTGTTTTGAAGTGTTACTGTAACAATAATCTAAACCCTTGGTAGTCTTCAGAAAAGCAGCAGCTCCTTACACATAAGATATAGACGCCATCATCAAACCTGCAGTCGGAGACACAAGAATTAGGAGCATCCCGAATGGAACCCTATTCCCTATATGGTACACTTATTTTGACCAGGACCGGGGTCCATATAGGGAATAGGGGGCCATTTGCAGAACTGTAATGTAGTCACTGAGAGATCACTGGGATATGTAGTCACTGAGAGATCACTGGGATATGGAGTCACTGAGAGATCACTGGGATATGGAGTCACTGGGAGATCACTGGGATATGTAGTCACTGAGATCACTGGGATATGTAGTCACAGAGATCACTGGGATATGTAGTCACTGAGAGATCACTGGGATATGTAGTCACAGAGATCATTGGGATATGTAGTCACAGAGATCACTGGGATATGTAGTCACTGAGAGATCACTGGTATATGTAGTCACTGAGAGATCACTGGGATATGTAGTCACTGAGAGATCACTGGGATATGTAGTCACTGAGAGATCACTGGGATATGTAGTCACTGAGAGATCACTGGGATGGGTGACTTGTTGGCACCAGTTCCATCCCTGTTGAACAAAATACACCACAATTTTGGTTGTTAGCATTGATTGACTAAGAAGCAGTTTATTAACATATTTGTTTATTGTTGGTTTTGAAAAGTGACAGCAGCACAATCCTGGGGGATAGATACTGTAGAGGCAGAGAGCAACAGACTGAACAATAAACTATACTATCTGTCTATAGAGATCGGCAGGTAGCCTAGCGGTTAGCGTATCTCACAGTATCCCTAACTGAAGGCTGACAAGATGTGCCCATGAGCAAGGCACTTAACCCTAATTTGCTCCAGGGGTGCTGTACTACTATGGCTGACCCTGTAAAACAACACATTACCGTGTATTTGACAATAAAACATCTTATACTCAGCATCGCCACCAGTGGTCTTCCTCCTGTTGTAGTAGAGGAGACCAGCTGCTGCAAAGACCACCCCCAGCACCAGCCCAGATGGCTATCTTACTCCTCTCAGACTCTGGCAGAGACATGTCTGGGATGAAACATAGTGACATGAATCTAGTTATAGTTACAGTTGTTTGAAAAACAACACATCATTAATTACCTAACTTATCAGAGCTCTTTGCTCCCTTATTTTAATCTTTCCTTACTTCCTTGCTTCCTTATTCCCTTCCCTAAACCATTTCCAGTAACACTCAGTTTGTTCCCTGACTTCCTTGTCCCCTGACTTCCTTACCCCAGTGGAGGATCTTTGGTTCAGTGAAGCTGGTGGGCTCCACCATGCAGGAGATCTTCTCTCCAGGCGTGGGAGTGTACTCCAGGTAGGAGTGGATCTGATAGTGCCAGTCGCCATTGACTAGCTCCTCAGAGGAAGTCATGTTTGAGGTCACTTCCTGTCCATTCCTCAACCAGGTCACCCTGATCTGTTTTGGGTAGAACTCGTAGGCGCTGTACGTCAACATGGAGGGGTGTCTGTCACCGTGGGGCGTCATGGACCTCAAATGAACGGAGGGCTCAACTGAGAGGGGAAAATAATATAATAAAACACTATTCTTTTGTTTTCTACTGCTTGGTGTTTTTCAATGGACAGGTATGGACATGTCCACTAAGGTCGTACGTCTATATACGGGTCAGTTCCCTTTCTATCTTGGGTGTCAATGTGTTCCACCTATAAGCTTTAGTAAGTGTCATTTTAGACGGAGTCAATTGAGGTGCCTTTTGTGTTGTGTCAGACTGATGCCCGAACTAGTTCTCTTTTATTCCCTCAAAACAAACTCAGCAGGATTCCACCCTGGGATGGTGCGAGTTAGATAAGAACTGCACAGACAGGTTTCTTTCTGGAAGTTCCCTGACTTGTCAAACCCAAACGTAACTCATGTAATAATCAACAAAATGGTGCTTAAAAAAATATTGTAAAATTTATGATGTGAAATCAATTTTTCCTGAAATATCTTTTTTTCCCACCACTGCTCTCCATAGAACTGCTGACTATTGTTGTTTAATCCGGCCTTGTAGGCGAGGGCACCATAATGTTTGCAGAAGAAATGAAGTGGCGTTTGAAACGATGCCAGGCCCACGGCCTTGTAGGCGAGGGCACCATAATGTTTGCAGAAGAAATGAAGTGAGGTTTGAAACGATGCCAGGCCCACGGCCTTGTAGGCGAGGGCACCATAATGTTTGCAGAAGAAATGAAGTGAGGTTTGAAATGATGCCAGGCCCACGGCCTTGTAGGCGAGGGCACCATAATGTTTGCAGAAGAAATGAAGTGAGGTTTGAAACGATGCCAGGCCCACGGCCTTGTAGGCGAGGGAACCATAATGTTTGCAGAAGAAATGAAGTGAGGTTTGAAACGATGCCAGGCCCACGGCCTTGTAGGCGAGGGCACCATAATGTTTGCAGAAGAAATGAAGTGAGGTTTGAAACGATGCCAGGCCCACGGCCTTGTAGGCGAGGGCACCATAATGTTTGCAGAAGAAATGAAGTGAGGTTTGAAACGATGCCAGGCCCACGGCCTTGTAGGCGAGGGCACCATAATGTTTGCAGAAGAAATGAAGTGAGGTTTGAAACGATGCCAGGCCCACGGCCTTGTAGGCGAGGGCACCATAATGTTTGCAGAAGAAATGAAGTGAGGTTTGAAACGATGCCAGGCCCACGGCCTTGTAGGCGAGGGCACCATAATGTTTGCAGAAGAAATGAAGTGAGGTTTGAAACGATGCCAGGCCCACGGCCTTGTAGACGAGGGCACCATAATGTTTGCAGAAGAAATGAAGTGAGGTTTGAAACGATGCCAGGCCCACGGCCTTGTAGGCGGGCACCATAATGTTTGCAGAAGAAATGAAGTGAGGTTTCGATGCCAACGGCCTTGTAGGTGAGGGCACCATAATGTTTGCAGAAGAAATGAAGTGAGGTTTCGATGCCAGGCCCACGGCCTTGTAGGTGAGGGCACCATAATGTTTGCAGAAGAAATGAAGTGAGGTTTGAAACGATGCCAGGCCCACGGCCTTGTAGGTGAGGGCACCATAATGTTTGCAGAAGAAATGAAGTGGCGTTTGAAACGATGCCAGGCCCACGGCCTTGTAGGCGAGGGCACCATAATGTTTGCAGAAGAAATGAAGTGAGGTTTGAAACGATGCCAGGCCCACGGCCTTGTAGGCGAGGGAACCATAATGTTTGCAGAAGAAATGAAGTGGCGTTTGAAACGATGCCAGGACCACGAGATCGGCGTTAAATTGCTCAGCCTTATGCATCCCAATGGGTGTGTAACCAGTAAATCTATTGAGAGTGCTGTTGTATTCCATGACCTTCACCAGGTCTGAAATAGCTCTCCAGATGTACTCCACATCGTGTGGATCTTCCCCTCTGTAATAACAAAGGTTGAGGATGGTGATAAAGTGTCCATCTGGTGAGAAAAAACATTAATGAACCATAAAGGTTGTGTTTTTACATGTTTTATTTTTTATTCAAACTGAGCACATATTACTTTTTATTGCTTTATGAAATGAATGTCAAAAAAAACAAACATTTCCAAATATATCGCAGAATTTCACAACAGCTACTGCAAAATCAAGCATTTTTTGGCTGCAGAAATCACACAAAAAATTGTGCGAAACCCTGGAGGGACTGAAAAATTGTGAAGACATCCAAACTATGAAATAACACATATGGAGTCATGTAGTAACCCCCCCAAACTATGAAATAACACACATGGAGTCATGTAGTAACCCAACCAACTATGAAATAACACACATGGAGTCATGTAGTAACCCCCCCAAACTATGAAATAACACATATGGAGTCATGTAGTAACCCCCCCCAAACTATGAAATAACACACATGGAGTCATGTAGTAACCCCCCCCCCCCAAACTATGAAATAACACATATGGAGTCATGTAGTAACCCCCCAAAAAAATATGAAACAACACACATGGAGTCATGTTGTAACCCCCCCAAACTATGAAATAACACATATGGAGTCATGTAGTAACCCCCAAACTATGAAATAACACATATGGAGTCATGTAGTAACCCCCCCCCCCAAACTATGAAATAACACATATGGAGTCATGTAGTATCCCCCCCCAAACTATGAAATAACACATATGGAGTCATGTAGTAACCCCCAAACTATGAAATAACACACATGGAGTCATGTAGTAACCCCCCCCAAACTATGAAATAACACATATGGAGTCATGTAGTAACCCCCCCCCAAACTATGAAATAACACACATGGAGTCATGTTGTAACCCCCCAAACTATGAAATAACACACATGGAGTCATGTAGTAACCCCCCAAACTATGAAATAACACACATGGAGTCATGTAGTAACCCCCCCCCCAAACTATGAAATAACACATATGGAGTCATGTAGTAACCCCCCAAACTATGAAATAACACACATGGAGTCATGTTGTAACCCCCCAAACTATGAAATAACACATATGGAGTCATGTAGTAACCCCCCCCCAAACTATGAAATAACACACATGGAGTCATGTAGTAACCCCCAAACTATGAAATAACACATATGGAGTCATGTAGTAACCCCCCAAACTATGAAATAACACATATGGAGTCATGTAGTAGCCCCCCCAAACTATGAAATAACACATATGGAGTCATGTAGTAACCCCCCCCAAACTATGAAATAACACATATGGAGTCATGTAGTAACCCCCCAAACTATGAAATAACACATATGGAGTCATGTAGTAACCCCCCCAAACTATGAAATAACACATATGGAGTCATGTAGTAACCCCCCAAACTATGAAATAGCACATATGGAGTCATGTAGTAACCCCCCCAAACTATGAAATAGCACATATGGAGTCATGTAGTAACCCCCCAAACTATGAAATAACACATATGGAGTCATGTAGTAACCCCCCCAAACTATGAAATAACACATATGGAGTCATGTAGTAACCCCCCCAAACTATGAAATAACACATATGGAGTCATGTAGTAACCCCCCCAAAAAGTGTGAAACAAATCAAAATATATTTTATATTTGTGATTTGTCAAAGTAGCCACCCTTTGGCCTCATGACAGCTTTACACACTCTTGGCATTCTCTCAACCAGCTTCGTGAGGAATGCCTTTCCAACAGTCTTGAAGGAGTTTCCACGTGCTGAGCCAAGGCCGTGGCCATGGAGTCAGCATTAGGGGGGACCAAATCTGCCGGGGGGTCTGTGGGTCTCCCCCAGAAACAAATCTACATTTTAAAACTAATTTCCTGTCATTCTAAAATAATAAAAAATGCACTAACACATGGGATTAACTTTATCTATGTTTTACAATAATGTTAAATTATGTGTCACATTGCTCTGTTTTCTTTTTTTCCTTTTTCTTGTTTCATTGTTTGTAATGGCAGAGAGGAGGGATTAATAAAGGACTACCTGTCACGCCCTGACCAGAGAGCCCTCTGTTCTCTATGGTGTTTAGTTCAGAGTGTGACTGGGGGGGTACTGTCACGCCCTGACCAGAGAGCCCTCTGTTCTCTATGGTGTTTAGTTCAGAGTGTGACTGGGGGGGTACTGTCACTGCCCTGACCAGAGAGCCCTCTGTTCTCTATGGTGTTTAGTTCAGAGTGTGACTGGGGGGGTACTGTCCCGCCCTGACCAGAGAGCCCTCTGTTCTCTAAGGTGTTTAGCTCAGAGTGTGACTGGGGGGTACTGTCACACCCTGACCAGAGAGCCCTCTGTTCTCTATGGTGTTTAGTTCAGAGTGTGACTGGGGGGTAAGGTCACGCCCTGACCAGAGAGCCCTCTGTTCTCTATGGTGTTTAGTTCAGAGCGTGACTGGGGGGGTACGGTCACGCCCTGACCAGAGAGCCCTCTGTTCTCTATGGTGTTTAGTTCAGAGTGTGACTGGGGGGGTACTGTCACGCCCTGACCAGAGAGCCCTCTGTTCTCTATGGTGTTTAGTTCAGAGTGTGACTGGGGGTCGGTCAGCCCTGACCAGAGAGCCCTCTGTTCTCTATGGTGTTTAGTTCAGAGTGTGACTGGGGGTACTGTCCCGCCTGACCAGAGAGCCCTCTGTTCTCTGGGTGTTTAGCTCAGAGTGTGACTGGGGGGGGGTACTGTCACACCCTGACCAGAGAGCCCTCTGTTCTCTATGGTGTTTAGTTCAGAGTGTGACTGGGGGTAAGGTCACGCCTGACCAGAGAGCCCTCTGTTCTCTATGGTGTTTAGTTCAGAGCGTGACTGGGGGGGGTACTGTCACGCCCTGACCAGAGAGCCCTCTGTTCTCTATGGTGTTTAGTTCAGAGTGTGACTGGGGGTACTGTCACGCCCTGACCAGAGAGCCTCTGTTCTCTATGGTGTTTAGTTCAGAGTGTGACTGGGGGTACTGTCACGCCCTGACCAGAGAGCCCTCTGTTCTCTATGGTGTTTAGTTCAGAGTGTGACTGGGGGTACGGTCACGCCCTGACCAGAGAGCCCTCTGTTCTCTATGGTGTTTAGTTCAGAGTGTGACTGGGTACTGTCACGCCCTGACCAGAGAGCCCTCTGTTCTCTATGGTGTTTAGTTCAGAGCGTGACTAGGGGGTTTATCTAGTTTTTAGATTTCTAGGTTGGTGGTTTGTGGTTCCCAATTAGAGGCCGCTGGTAATCGTTGCCTCTAATTGGGGATCATACAGTGGGGCAAAAAAAAGTATTGAGTCAGCCAATTGTGCAAGTTCTCCCACTTAAAAGATGAGAGGCCTGTAATTTTCATCATAGGTACACTTCAACTATGACTGACAAAATGAGAAAAAAAAATCCAGAAAATCACATTGTAGGATTTTTAATGAATTTATTTGCAAATTATGGTGGAAAATAAATATTTGGTCACCTAAAAACAAGCAAGATTTCTGGCTCTCACAGACCTGTAACAACTTCTTTAAGAGGCTCCTCTGTCCTCCACTCGTTACCTGTATTAATGGCACCTGTTTGAACTTGTTATCAGTATAAAAGACACCTGTCCACAACCTCAAACAGTCACACTCCAAACTCCACAATGGCCAAGACCAAAGAGCTGTCAAAGGACACCAGAAACAAAATTGTAGACCTTCACCAGGTTGGGAAGACTGAATCTGCAATAGGTAAGCTGCTTGGTTTGAAGAAATCAACTGTGTGAGCAATTATTAGGAAATGGAAGACATACAAGACCACTGATAATCTCCCTCGATCTTTGGCTCCACGCAAGATCTCACCCTGTGGGGTCAAAATGATCACAAGAACGGTGAGCAAAAATCCCAGAACCACATGGGGGGACCTAGTGAATGACCTGCAGAGAGCTGGGACCTAAGTAACAAAGCCTACCATCAGTAACACACTACACCGCCAGGGACTCAAATCCTGCAGTGGCAGACGTGTCCCCCTGCTTAAGCCAGTACATGTCCAGACCTGTCTGAAGTTTGCTAGAGAGCATTTGGATGATCCAGAAGAAGATTGGGAGAATGTCATATGGTCAGATGAAACCAAAATATAACTTTTTGGTAAAAACTCAACTCGTCGTGTTTGGAGAACAAAGAATGCAGAGTTGCATCCAAAGAACACCATACCTACTGTGAAGCATGGGGGTGGATTTTGAGTGAAAACCTCCTTCCATCAGCAAGGGCATTGAAGATGAAACGTGGGTGGGTCTTTCAGCATGACAATGATCCCAAACACACCGCCCGGGCAACAAAGGAGTGGCTTCGTAAGAAGCATTTCAAGGTCCTGGAGTGGCCTAGCCAGTCTCCAGATCTCAACCCCATAGAGAATCTTTGGAGGGAGTTGAAAGTCCGTGTTGCCCAGCAACAGCCCCAAAACATTACATTTACATTTAAGTCATTTAGCAGACGCTCTTATCCAGAGCGACTTACAAATTGGTGAATTCACCTTCTGACATCCAGTGGAACAGCCACTTTACAATAGTGCATCTAAATCATTAAGGGGGAGGGGGGGGGGTGAGAAGGATTACTTATCCTATCCTAAACATCACTGCTCTAGAGGAGATCTGCATGGAGGAATGGGCCAAAATACCAGCAACAGTGTGTGAAAACCTTGTGAAGACTTACAGAAAACGTTTGACCTCTGTCATATATAACAAAGTATTGAGATAAACTTTTGTTATTGACCAAATACTTATTTTCCACCATAATTTGCAAATAAATTCATTTTTTTTCTCTCTCTCATTTTGTCTGTCATGAAAATTACAGGCCTCATCTTTTTAAGTGGAAGAACTTGCACAATTAGTGGCTGACAATACTTTTTTGCCCCACCTGTATATGGTGTAACGACCCTGGGTTTATAACTCGCGGGAAATCGACCCTGCCACATGAGCATGCTTTGGCGGCACAGTCGATAGCGCGCCGGAGCTCGAAGGTCGAGGGTTCGAGACCCCTGCTGTTTCATTACAATATTATAATTACGGCCCTGTGCTGAGCACTTGTTGGCTGCTTTTCCTTCACTCTGTGGTCCAACTCCTCCCAAAATATCTCAATTGGGTTGAGGTTGGGTGATTGTGGAGGCCAGGTCATCTGACGCAGCTCTCCTTCTTGGTCAAATAGCCCTTTTCCAGCCTGGAGGTGTGTTGGGTCATTGTCCTGTTCAAAAACAAATGATAGTCCCACTAAGCGCAAACCAGATGGATGGTGTATCGCTGCAGAATGCTGTGGTAGCCATGCTGGTTAAGTATGCCTTGAATTGTAAATCACTGACAGTGTCACCAACAAAGCACCATCACACCTCCTCTTCCATGCTTCACAGTGCGGACCACACATGCGGAAAGCGTCCGTTCACCTACTCGGCGTCTCACAAAGACACAGCGGTTGGACTCATCAGACCAAAGGACAGATTTCCACTGGTCTTATGTCCATTGCTCGTGTTTCTTGGCCCTAGCAAGTCTCTTCTTATTGGTGTCCTTTAGTAGTGGTTTCTTTGCAGAAATTCGACCATGAAGGCCTGATTTACGCAGTCTCCTCTGAACAATTGATGTCCAGATGTCTATACTGGAACTCTGTGAAGCATTTATTTTGGGCTGCAATTTCTGAGGCTGGTAACTCTAATGAACTCACCCTCTGCAGCAGAAGTAACTCTGGGTCTTCCTTCCTGTGGCGGTCCTCATGAGAGCCAGTTTCATCATAGCTCTTGATGGTTTTTGCGACTGCACTTGAAGAAACTTTCAAAGTTCTTGAAATGTTCCGCATTGACTGACCTTCATGTCTTAAAGTAATTATTTGAGCTGTTCTTGCCATAATATGGACTTGTTCTTTTACCAAATAGGGCTATATTCTGTATACCACCCCTACCCTGTCACAACACAATTGATTGGCTCAAACGCATTAAGAAGGAAAGAAATTCCACAAATTAACTTTTAACAAGGCACACCTGTGAACTTAAATGCATTCCGGGTGACTACCTGATGAAGCTGGTTAAGAGAATTCCAAGAGTGTGCAAAGCTGTCAAGGGAAAGGGTGGCTACTTTGAATAATCTCAAATATAAAATAGTTTTTGATTTGTGTAACACTTTTTGGTTATGTGGAGGGACCACCAGAGGGCAGGCTGGTCCCAGGATAGTAGCCCAGCCCAGCATGTGAGTCAAGGTGATCAGAGGCTATTATGCACAGCTGATGGTACTAATGACCTATTCTCTTTCCCCTACGAGAGAGGAGGAACCGCTAGTGAGGGGGACTGGAGAAAGAAAAAAGTGTTTGCTTCGCCAA
>NC_088216.1:12674463-12696963 GCF_036934945.1 Oncorhynchus masou masou
ATCACAGATCAATACATCCTGTCTATAGCCCATCAACACCATAACAGATCAATACATCCTGTCTATAGCCCGTCAGCACCATAACAGATCAATACATCCTGTCTATAGCCCCATCAGCACCATAACAGATCAATACATCCTGTCTATAGCCCCGTCAGCACCATCACAGATCAATACATCCTGTCTATAGCCTCGTCAACACCATAACAGATCAATACATCCTGTCTATAGCCCCATCAACACCATAACAGATCAATACATCCTGTCTATAGCCCGTCAACACCATAACAGATCAATACATCCTGTCTATAGCCATCCTGTCATAGCACACATCACAGATCAATACATCCTGTCTATAGCCCGTCAACACCATCACAGATCAATACATCCTGTCTATAGCCTCGTCAGCACCATAACAGATCAATACATCCTGTCTATAGCCCAACACCATAACAGTCAGCACCATAACATAACAGATCAATACATCCTGTCTATAGCCCGTCAGCACCATAACAGATCAGCACCATAACAGATCAATACATCCTGTCTATAGCCCGTCAGCACCATAACAGATCAATACATCCTGTCTATAGCCCGTCAACACCATAACAGATCAATACATCCTGTCTATAGCCCCGTCAACATAACCATAATCAGATCAATACATCCTGTCTATAGCCAGTCAGTACCATAACAGATCAATACATCCTGTCATAGCCTGTCATAGATCCCATCAACACCATAACAGATCAATACATCCTGTCTATAGCCCCGTCAACACCATCACAGATCAATACATCCTGTCTATAGCCCCGTCAACACCATAACAGATCAATACATCCTGTCTATAGCCCCGTCAACACCATCACAGATCAATACATCCTGTCTATAGCCCCGTCAACACCATAACAGATCAATACATCCTGTCTATAGCCCTGTCAACACCATCACAGATCAATACATCCTGTCTATAGCCCCATCAGCACCATAACAGATCAATACATCCTGTCTATAGCCCCAACACCATAACAACACCATCACAGATCAATACATCCTGTCTATAGCCCGTCAACACCATAACAGATCAATACATCCTGTCTATAGCCCGTCAACACCATAACAGATCAATACATCCTGTCTATAGCCCCAACACCATAACAGCACCATAACAGATCAATACATCCTGTCTATAGCCTCAGCACCATAACAGATCAATACATCATAGCCCGTCACACATCCTGTCTATAGCCCCATCAGCACCATAATCAATACATCCTGTCTATAGCCTCAGTCAACACCATAACAGATCAATACATCCTGTCTATAGCCCCATCAGCACCATAACAGATCAATACATCCTGTCTATAACACCATAACAGATCAATACATCCTGTCTATAGCCCATCAGCACCATAACAGATCAATACAGATCAATACATCCTGTCTATAGCCCCATCAACACCATAACAGATCAATACATCCTGTCTATAGCCCGTCAGCACCATAACAGATCAATACATCCTGTCTATAGCTCTGTCAGCACCATAACAGATCAATACATCCTGTCTATAGCCCGTCAACACCATAACAGATCAATACATCCTGTCTATAGCCCGTCAGCACCATAACAGATCAATACATCCTGTCTATAGCAGAACAGATCAATACATCCTGTCTATAGCCCAGCATCAACACCATAACAGATCAATACATCCTGTCTATAGCCCCATCAGCACCATAACAGATCAATACATCCTGTCTATAGCCTGTCAGCACCATAACAGATCAATACATCCTGTCTATAGCCCCATCAGATCAATACATCCTGTCTATAGCCCTGTCAGCACCATCACAGATCAATACATCCTGTCTATAGCCCCATCAGCACCATAACAGATCAATACATCCTGTCTATAGCCCTGTCAACACCATCACAGATCAATACATCCTGTCTATAGCCCTGTCAACACCATCACAGATCAATACATCCTGTCTATAGCCCGTCAACACCATCACAGATCAATACATCCTGTCTATATAGTCTATAGCCTCGTCAACACCATAACAGATCAATACATCCTGTCTATAGCCCTGTCAACACCATAACAGATCAATACATCCTGTCTATAGCCCTGTCAACACCATAACAGATCAATACATCCTGTCTATAGCCCGTCAACACCATAACAGATCAATACATCCTGTCTATAGCCCTGTCAACACCATAACAGATCAATACATCCTGTCTATAGCCCGTCAGCACCATAACAGATCAATACATCCTGTCTATAGCCCGTCAGCACCATAACAGATCAATACATCCTGCCCTGTCATAACAGATCAATACATCCTGTCTATAGCCCCATCAACACCATCACAGCACCATAACAGATCAATACATCCTGTCTATAGCCCTGTCAACACCATAACAGATCAATACATCCTGTCTATAGCCCTGTCAACACCATAACAGATCAATACATCCTGTCTATAGCCCCATCAACACCATAACAGATCAATACATCCTGTCTATAGCCCCGTCAGCACCATAATAGATCAATACATCCTGTCTATAGCCCGTCAACACCATAACAGATCAATACATCCTGTCTATAGCCCCGTCAGCACCATAACAGATCAATACATCCTGTCTATAGCCCCGTCAGCACCATAATAGATCAATACATCCTGTCTATAGCCCGTCAACACCATAACAGATCAATACATCCTGTCTATAGCCCCGTCAGCACCATCACAGATCAATACATCCTGTCTATAGCCCCATCAGCACCATCACAGATCAATACATCCTGTCTATAGCCCCGTCAGTACCATCACAGATCAATACATCCTGTCTATAGCCAGTCAGTACCATCACAGATCAATACATCCTGTCTATAGCCCGTCAACACCATAACAGGTCTGTAGAGCAGTGTTCTTCACCCCTGGTCCTGGGGAAACCACAGGATGTGCAAGGTTTTGTTCCACCTCAGTCCACACACCTGATGCAACTTACACTGAATGTACAAAACATTAGGAACACCTGCTCTTTCCATGACATAGACTGACCAGGTGAATCTAGGTGAAAGCTGTGATCCCTAAAATCCCGCTTTTGGTGCTCCTCTGCCAGGGTCTGAACACAATAGTGGAACACCCCCCCCCCCCCACACACACACACAAACACACACACACACACACACCCACACCTCCCCCCACACACACTCCCACTTACCTGCAGGGCGTTGACCACTTTGATCTGGTGCTCCTCTGCCAGGGCCTGAACACAGTGGTGGAACAGACTGTTGATGTTGTCTTTAATCTTCATCACCTCATCTCCATCCAGAGACTCCAGCTTGGCCTCCAGGTACTCCAGATTCACCTGGGGGGGGTACAGAGGGGGAGAGAGTAGAGTAAGGGTGGGTGGAAAAGGGAGGGTTGAGCGAGAGGGGGGGAGGAAGAGGGAGAGAGTGGGGGAAGAGGGAGTTTGGTAGATATAGGGGAGGGGGAAGATGGTTGGGAGAGAGAGGGGGAGAGGGTTGGGTGAGAAAGGTGAGGGGAAGATGGTTGGGAGAGAAAGGGGAGGGGCAGGAGGGAGGGTTGAGAGGTCACAGAAAGAAGGAGGGTGGGGAACGGGAGAGAGAGAAGGAGAGAAGGGGGGTGGGGAACGGGAGAGTGAGAAGGAGAGAAGGGGGTGGGGAACGGGAGAGAGAGAAGGAGAGAAGGGGGTGGGGAACGGGAGAGAGAGAAGGAGAGAAGGGGGTGGGGAACGGGAGAGTGAGAAGGAGAGAAGGGGGTGGGGAACGGGAGAGAGAGAAGGAGAGAAGGGGGTGGGGAACGGGAGAGTGAGAAGGAGAGAAGGGGGGTGGGGAACGGGAGAGAGAGAAGGCGAGAAGGGGGGTGGGGAACGGGAGAGAGAGAAGGAGAGAAGGGGGTGGGGAACGGGAGAGTGAGAAGGAGAGAAGGGGGTGGGGAACGGGAGAGTGAGAAGGAGAGAAGGGGGTGGGGAACGGGAGAGTGAGAAGGAGAGAAGGGGGGTGCATTGAGGTTATAGTTAAGACACCTAAAAGTTTTAAAAAACAAATGTATTGTAAACAGGTCATTTTGTAAACAAATGTAATGTAAAACAGGTCATTTTGTAAACAAATGTAATGTAAACAGGTAATTTTGTAAACAAATGTAATGTAAACAGGTCATTTTGTAAACAAATGTAATGTAAACAGGTCATTTTGTAAACAAATGTAATGTCAACCGGTCATTTTGTAAACAAATGTAATGTAAACAGGTCATTTTGTAAACAAATGTAATGTAAACAGGTCATTTTGTAAACAAATGTAATGTAAACAGGTCATTTTGTATACAAATGTAATGTAAACATGTCATTTTGTAAACAAATGTAATGTAAACATGTCCTTTTGTAAACACATGTAAACAGCTGTTCTCTCTTACCTTCATGAGGAAGAGTTCATCCCAGAAACGGGAGTTGTTCTTGGCTGGATCCTCTTTCTGAAGAGAGAGGAGACAGAGAGTCACTCCATGTCATCTCAGTATAGTGTTGTGTAATGGTATTGGGTTTAATGGTAAATGTCCCAAACACACACTGTAGTGTTGTGTAATGGTATTGGGTTTAATGGTAAATGTCCCAAACACACACTGTAGTGTTGTGTAATGGTATTGGGTTTAATGGTAAATGTCCCAAACACACACTGTAGTGTTGTGTAATGGTATTGGGTTTAATGGTAAATGCCACTCATCACAACACATATAGACATGTTTCCATATCATTTTATTGAAAAACATGCAATTAATTATTTTCTTAGGGTTGTCTCAACATTTGAGTCCGTAGCTCATTTCTCCATCAAAGTTTTGGGCTTGTAGGAAAAGTCTTCATATGAGAATCTCAGAGAGTGGCCACTTATTGGACTATTCAAGGAGAGTTGGGTTGAAGCAATAGGCTGCTAATTTGATTTAACTCGGCAAGTCAGTTAAAAACTTGGGACAAACTGAATTGCTTTCATGGAGGACTGGCTTGAATTGTGAGGGTGACCACACAATTTATTTCCATAATGAGCCAAATATAAAGGTTTTTTACCCAAAGTTGAAAAAAACAAAACACAAGAGACCAGCAAAATTGATAAACTTGTGCTGCGGTATAGCAACAGCAGCGTCATCTTGTGGTAAAAACATGGTACTGTTACACTACTTCATTGTAAATAATGCAAGCGACTTCAATTACTAATATCTCTGAACAGGTTAAAAAAAGAACATCACCAAAGTCACAGGGAATACATGACATAATATGGAGAAGCAATACTCCAAGCCACAGTTTCATACTATTTGTCAAACATAAACAACTGATACTGTATACTGGTTGTTGGGGTGGGATTGGCATGGGGGGTCCATGGGTGGCATTTGACAATTTTGGGGGGGATTCATTATGTCTTACTCATTGGTAGGAAGAAGTGTGGTCCAAATCAGATGTTGGGTACTATATTTATTGAATATTATCTGAATCTTATCAAATAAAATGGCCAATTTGGGTGCAATCAATTATCTTAATTTCTCAGAGATAAAATTAGATTAACAAAATAATGTTTCGGGAATAATAATCGTATCCGTTACTAAGTACAGAAAATTATTTCAGGACAATCTGAGATGGTGGGTATTGAAATTCTCTTTCTTGTGCTTTTTGAGGTGAAAGGAACTATGAGAGCAAGTCCACCAACCTAATTTCTGTTCCTGTCTGTCTGTTCCGACCCTCACTCTTTCTTTCCCTTTAACTCTCTTTCTTCCCCTATGCTCTTACTCTTTCACTTGACCATATCCCTTTAGCTCTGCACAAACCTCCCTCTCTGTCTCATCTTTATCCATCATTTCCTCTTCTCTCCCTCCATCTCTCTCTCCCTCCATCCCTCTTCTCTCCCTCCATCCCTCTTCTCTTCTCTCCCTCCATCCCTCTTCTCTCCCTCCATCCCTCTTCTCTCCCTCCCTCTCTCTTCTCTCCCTCCCTCTCTCTTCTCTCCCTCCCTCCATCCCTCTTCTCTCCCTCCCTCTCTCTCTCCCTCCATCCCTCTTCTCTCCCTCCATCCCTCTTCTCTCCCTCCATCCCTCTTCTCTCCCTCCATCCCTCTTCTCTCCCTCCATCCCTCTTCTCTCCCTCCATCCCTCTTCTCTCCCTCCATCCCTCTATCTTACCGCAAAGATCTCATCATACATCAGCACCACTTTCTCCTTCAGGGGTTTCTTAGAGGAGGACGTCCTTCCCAGAAGCCCCGCCTTCTTCTCCAGCTGAGACATGGCTGGGTCTGGAGACACACACAAATAAGTAAGCATAGAAATGTAAACACAGCAGACGCAAATAGGCATGTAGCTAGTATCACACAGGAAAAACTCAAAAGGAAAGACAATACTACATACACTAGAGGTCGACCGATGAATCGGAATGGCTGATTAATTAGGCCGATTTCCAGTTTTCATAACAATCGGAAATCAGTATTTTTGGGAGCCTATTTCCAATTATTATTTAAAAAAATGTAATACCTTTCTTTAACTAGGCAAGTCAGTTATGAACGCCTAGGAACACGGTTAACTGCCTTGTTCAGGGGTAGAACGACAGATTTTCACCTTGTCAGCTAAGGGTTTCAATCTTTCAACCGCACAGTTAACTAGTCCAATGCTCTAACCACCGCACTCCACAAGTAGCCTGCCTGTTACGCGAATGCAGTAGAAGCCAAGGTAAATTAGTAGCTAGCATTAAACTTATCTTATAAAAAACAATCAATCATAATCACCAGTTATAACTACTAATCCAGTTTAGCAGGCAATATTAACCAGGTGAAATTGTGTCATTTCTCTTCCGTTCATTGCACGCAGAGTCAGGGTATATGCAACAGTTTGGGCTGCCTGGCTCATTGCGAACTAATTTGCCAGAATTTTACGTAATTATGACATACATTGAAGGTTGTGCAATGTAACAAGAATATTTAGACTTAGGGATGTCACCCTTTAGATAAAATACCGAACGGTTCTATATTTCACTGAAATAATAAACGTTTTGTTTTCGAAATGATAGTTTCCGGATTCGATCATATTAATGACCAAAGGCTCGTATTTCTGTGTGTTATTATGTTATAATTAAGTCTGATTTGATAGATCATTCTGACTGAGCAGCAGCAGGCCTGTAATCATTCATTCAAACAGCACTTTCGTGCGTTTTGCCAGCAGCTCTTTGCAAGCACAGCGCTGTTTATGACTTCAAGCCTATCAGCCTAATGGCTGGTGTAACCAATGTGAAATGGCTAGCTAGTTAGCTGGGTGTGCGCTAATACTGTTTCAAATATCACTCGCTTTTAGATTTGGAGTAGGTATTCCCATTGCGCTGCAAGGGACGCGGCTTTTGTGGATCGATGGGTAACGATGTTCGAGGGTGGCTGTTGTCGATGTGTTCCTGGTTCGAGCCCAGGTATGGGTGAGGAGGGGGACGGAAGCTATACTGTTACACTGGCAATACTATAGTGCCTATAAGAACATCCAATAGTCAAAGGTATATGAAATACAAATGGTATAGAGAGAAATAGTCCTATCAATACTATATTAACTTCAACCTAAAACCTCTTACCTTAGAATATTGAAGTCTCATGTTAAAAGGAACCACCAACTTTCATATGTTCTCATGTTCTGAGCAAGGAACTTAAACGTTAGCTTTTTTACATGGCACATATTTTACATGACACACATTTTACATGGCACATATTACTTTCTTCTCCAACACTTTGTTTTTGCATTATTTAAACCAAATTGAACATGTTTCATTATTTATTTGAGGCGAAATTGATTTTATTCATGTTTTATATTAAGTTAAAATAAGTGTTAATTCAATATTGTTGTATTTGTCATTATTACAAATGTAAAAAAATGTCTGATTAATCGGTATCAGCGTTGAAAAATCATAATCGGTCGACCTCTAACATACACACACCACCAGGCATTCCACACTGGCTTGGACCCTCATTCTACACTGTTAGTGTAGGAGGTGCTTCTATTGTCAAGAATGTATGGCATTTAGAACCCTCAGTTCTGGTCGAGTTTTAACACAGGGTTAGAAAACTGTCACTTATTACCCATTTATATACTGTATATGATTAGTCATCAAATGTATGTTTACAAAATACATTCATATTCCCAGCTATGGCAATCAACAAAAGTTAACTAGGCCTAAATCAAGTATCCTAAACTGTCAACAAAGCATTCTTAGCTACATGTGTTCACTCAGTCATTCCCAAGAAGTGACGTGATAATGCTTGCTTCTACACCTGCGTTGCTTGCTGTTTGGGGTTTCAGGCTGGGTTTCTGTACAGCACTTTGATATATCAGCTGATGTACGAAGGGCTTTATAAATAAATTTGATTTACTATAAAAGGCTACTAGAATAGTATGCAACACAAGCTAACGTTAGCTAGTTAATCGTGATTAATATCCTTATCTGACTGTATCCTGGTTGTTCTCTTTGCGCAACAGGACACTACAAAGTGGGCCTGCCCTGACTGTATATGCATTGATTGGGCAACTGCTGTACTGTAGACGAATGTTAGTTAGCTGTCGACTACATTTCCAATGGAATACATAGCTGGCTAGTGTTAGCATGATATGTCAGTTTCATGCAATATATCCCCATAAAACACATGATACGTAAGAACAGTTCACTGCAGACAACAGTCAAACCATAGATAATTGTTTACAAATGACTAGCAGTGGTTAGCCGAGTTGGTAGCTAGCTACAGCTAACTAACATGCTAACTAGCTAGCTAACGTTAACTAGCTAGGTAGCCAACCTACGTTGTTTCCAGTCACCAAAAAGTTCATATTCAAAAGTCAAACAACTCTTTATTCAGTGCAAGGCAACTCAGTTACTAACGTGCAACTCAAACATCGGCCACTCTAGTGCTGGCAAATGTTAGTGTTAATGACAACAAGCTGCTACCTACTCGTCATACATAGCTACAGTGTGTGTCTATAGTACCTAGCTATAGCTAACTAGCTATTTTCTTACAATGTCTGCTTCCTTGTCGATGTACAACCTAACAGCGTTTGAGGACAGCTAGCAAGATGTATATGTTGTCATACATTATTCATCAAACTCCTTCTTACCTCAATCAAACGATTATTTATATGAATCCATACTGTTCGCTCAGAAAACTACAGATACCAATGTTAGCCTGCTAGCTAGCTAGCTGTGATTGAAACTTCCTTTGCCTGTCTGGAGACTGCATGGTCCAAGCGCCTGTGTTGTCACTGGTCGTCGTGTATCGAAGATACTGTAGCTAGCTATCACTGATTTACAATCCACTCAATCTTCTGCATACAGTAGTACATTCAATTCATTACTAGGAGGACAAGAATATAAATATATTGGAAATAAGTGTATTTGTAATTATTTTATGTGTCATCCTCTGGGATTATTTGTACTTTTAAATTGTTTTACATTTACATTTAAGTCATTTAGCAGACGCTCTTATCCAGAGCGACTTACAAATTGGTGAATTCACCTTCTGACATTGTTTTAAACTGTAAAAATCAAATATACATTAATTAAATAAATTAGATTTCATTATATGGCCAAAAGTTAATCTAGCTACATTCATATGTCTTTTCACATGTTTTCATTTGTCCAAACTGTCCATTACTGGTGCTCATGAACGGTTATAAACAGTGTTAAACAGTGTTAAATAAACTTCAGTTAGTGCTAAACTCGGCTGCTAGAATTTTGACTAGAACCCAAAAATGTGAACATATTTCTCCAGTGCTAGCTTCTCTACACTGGCATCCTATTAAAACTAGGAATGATTTCAAGGTTTTACTGCTAACCTACAAAGCATTACACAGACTTGCCCCTACCTATCTCTCCAATTTAGTCCTGCCATACATACCTACACGTACGCTACGGTCACAAGACGCAGGCCTCCTAATTGTCCCTAGAATTTCTAAGCAAACAGCTGGAGGCAGGGTTTTCTCCTATAGAGCTCCATTTTTATGGAATGGTCTGCCTATCCATGTGAGAGACGCAGACTCGGTCTCGACCTTTAAGTCTTAATTGAAGACTCATCTTTGCAGTAGGTCATTGACTGTAGTCCGGCCCAGGGTTGTGAAGGTGAACGGACAGGCACTGGAGCGACAAACCACTCTTGCTGTCTCTGCCTGTTCCCCAGAGTGCTACCTTGTCCCGGATCTGGTGTTTTTAGACTCTCTCTCTACCACACCTGCTGTCTCTAACTCTGAACGCTCGACTATGAAAAGCCAACGGACATTTACTCCTGAGGTTGCACCCTCCACAACCACTGTGATTATTATTATTTGACGCTGCTGGTCATCTATGAACATTTGAACATCTTGGCCATGTTCTGTTATAATCTCCACCCAGCTCAGCCAGAAGAGGACTGGCCACCCCTCAGAGCCTGGTTCCTCTCTAGGTCTCTTCCAAGGTTCCTGCCTTCCTAGCCACCGTGCTTCTACACCTGCATTGCTTGCTGTTTGGGGTTTTAGGCTGAGTTTCTGTACAGCACTTTGTGACATCTGCTGATGTAAAAAGGGCTTTATAAATACATTTGAACTTCTCTAGCGTCTAAACGCCTGGTAGGTTCAGTAAAGGTCTGTGCACCCTTCACATCCCTTTCTATGGCTCATTGGCTGAAATTGAACGCAAATGTCATCAGATAACAATAAGACAGTTAATCTTTTCTCTGCCAACTCTGTGAGAGATCCAGGCATTGCCTGGAAATGTCACAGACAGACTCCGGAATCTCTTGGAAATGAGTTAACGGAATACAAAGGTCCACACACGTTCCAAATGCACCCGTTTCCCCACATAGTCCACCAGGGCCCTGGTCGAAAGTAGTGCACTATATAGGCAATAGGGTGCCATTTGGGAGGTGGACTCTATCAATAGGTCAACCACAACCCTTCCATCCTTCCTATCTTTCCCCCTCAAAAATCAAAGACGAGAAAAATCTAAATGGCACCATCAAGAAAGGTTTTATGCATTTCAGAACTTTCATTTCATTGATCCACTGGTTCTTTTCTCAGTGCATCATGTGACCATGTGACCATCTGATCTACTGATATATGAAGATCTGTGTGTATTGGGGTCCACCTATCCACCTACCTGTCGCCTATATATCCAGTGTTGAAGGAGTTTTATCAATAATGACTAAATAATGTATACATTCTACGTGGAATTATAACTAATGTTAATTAACAGAATTCTATGCTGTCTGAAGAATAAGATGTTTGTACATAGACCAAGAGGAAGTGTTGACAGACAACTTGTGACCACAGTGAAACTAACAGCAGGAGAAATGTCTGGTCCCCATCCAGGGAGGGGAAAAACCGTAGGACTTGCAATAGATTGCGTAACATGTGGTAACATAAGATAAACAATATGTGTGTTGGAATTGCATTGAAAAGTAGCTAAGTCATTGTCAAAAAGGAAGAGAGACATTGTCCAAGAAGAGGAGGGACATATTAAAAGCTATGACGCTATGTGTGATATAAAACCTAATGAACGTGATTATGAGCAGAGCTCTCTGGAAATAAACGCTACTGATTACTTTTAAGGCTGGTCTCTGTCCATTTTATGCAAATAAGGATCTTACAAATTCTTAGAAACGGACAGAGTGTTTTACTTGAATTGATTAATGAACACATAGGAATCAAAATTCCTCGAACACCAGTCAGTCCACACATCAAAATAACTGAAAGAAGTCGAAAAAGGTGAAAAGGTTGTCGGAGGCAGAGGGTTGGGGAGACTAGGGGGAGGAGGAGGGAGACTGGGGGAGGAGGAGGGAGGTTGGGGAGACTAGGGGGAGGAGGAGGGAGGTTGGGGAGACTGGGGGGGGAGGTTGGGGAGACTAGGGGGAGGAGGAGGGAGGTTGGGGAGACTGGGGGGAGGAGGAGGGAGGTTGGGGAGACTAGGGGGAGGAGGAGGGAGGTTGGGGAGACTGGGGGGAGGAGGAGGGAGGTTGGGGAGACTGGGGGGAGGAGGAGGGAGGTTGGGGAGACTGGGGGTGAGGAGGAGGGAGGTTGGGGAGACTGGAAACTGAAACCTTGCCACTAAGCATGCCAGGAACCTTGCCACGAAGCATGCCAGGAACCTTGCCACTAAGCATGCCAGCAACCTTGCCACTAAGCATGCCAGCAACCTTGCCACTAAGCATGCCAGGAACCTTGCCACTAAGCATGCCAGCAACCTTGTCACTAAGCATGCCAGCAACCTTGCCACTAAGCATGCCAGGAAACTTGCCACTAAGCAGGCCAGCAACCTTGCCACTAAGCAGGCCAGCAACCTTGCCACTAAGCATGCCAGCAACCTTGCCACTAAGCATGCCAGCAACCTTGCCACTAAGCAACCTTGCCACTAAGCAGGCCAGCAACCTTGCCACTAAGCATGCCAGCAACCTTGCCACTAAGCATGCCAGCAACCTTGCCACTAAGCATGCCAGCAACCTTGCCACTAAGCCACTAAGCATGCCACTAAGCCACTAAGCCACTAAGCATGCCACCAAGCCACTAAGCATGCCACTAAGCATGCCACTAAGCCACTAAGCATGCCACTAAGCCACTAAGCATGCCACTGCCCACTAAGCCACTAAGCATGCCACTAAGCCACTAAGCATGCCACTAAGCCACTAAGCCACTAAGCATGCCACTAAGCCACTAAGCATGCCACTAAGCATGCCACTAAGCCACTAAGCATGCCACTAAGCCACTAAGCATGCCACTAAGCATGCCACTAAGCCACTAAGCATGCCACTAAGCCACTAAGCATGCCACTAAGCCACTAAGCATGCCACTAAGCCACTAAGCATGCCACTAAGCCACTAAGCATGCCACTAAGCCACTAAGCATGCCACTAAGCATGCCACTAAGCATGCCACTAAAGCATGCCACTAAGCCACTAATGCCACTAAGCCACTAAGCATGCCACTAAGCCACTAAGCATGCCACTACTAAGCCACTAATGCATGCCACTAAGCATGCCACTAAGCCACTAAGCATGCCACTAATCATGCCACTAAGCCACTAAGCATGCCACTAAGCCACTAATCATGCCACTAAGCCCACTAATCATGCCACTAAGCATGCCACTAAGCCACTAAGCATGCCACTAAGCCACTAAGCATGCCACTAAGCCACTAAGCATGCCACTAAGCCACTAAGCATGCCACTAAGCCACTAAGCATGCCACTAAGCATACCACTAAGCATGCCACTAAGCCACTAAGCATGCCACTACCAGCCACTAAGCATGCCACTAAGCATGCCACTTAGCCACTAAGCATGCCACTAAGCCACTAAGCCACTAAGCATGCCACTAAGCCACTAAGCATGCCACTAAGCATGCCACTAAGCCACTAAGCATGCCACTAAGCCACTAAGCATGCCACTAAGCGTGCCACTAAGCAACTAAGCATGCCACTAAGCCACTAAGCATGCCACTAAGCTACTAAGCATAAGCCACTAAGCCACTAAGCATGCCACTAATGCCACTAAGCCATAAGCATGCCACTAAGCCACTAAGCCACTAAGCTAAGCATGCCACTAAGCCACTAAGCATGCCACTAAGCCACTAAGCCATGCCACTAAGCATGCCACTAAGCACTAAGCATGCCACTAAGCATGCCACTAAGCCACTAAGCATGCCACTAAGCCACTAAGCATGCCACTAAGCCACTAAGCATGCCACTAAGCCACTAAGCCACTAAGCATGCCACTAAGCACTAAGCATGCCACTAAGCCACTAAGCATGCCACTAAGCCACTAAGCATGCCACTAAGCTACTAGCCACTAAGCATGCCACTAAGCCACTAAGCATGCCACTAAGCCACTAAGCCACTAAGCATGCACTAAGCCACTAAGCATGCCACTAAGCCACTAAGCACTGCCACTAAGCATGCCACTAAGCCACTAAGCATGCCACTAAGCATGCCACTAAGCCACTAAGCATGCCACTAAGCATGCCACTAAGCCACTAAGCAGGCCACTAAGCCACTAAGCATGCCACTAAGCCACTAAGCATGCCACTAAGCATGCCACTAAGCTAAGCATGCCACTAAGCCACTAAGCATGCCACTAAGCATGCCACTAAGCATGCCACTAAGCCACTAAGCATGCCACTAAGCCACTAAGCATGCCACTAAGCCACTAAGCATGCCACTAAGCCACTAAGCATGCCACTAAGCCACTAAGCATGCCACTAAGCCACTAAGCATGCCACTAAGCCACTAAGCATGCCACTAAGCCACTAAGCATGCCACTAAGCCACTAAGCATGCCACTAAGCCACTAAGCATGCCACTAAGCCACTAAGCATGCCACTAAGCCACTAAGCATGCCACTAAGCTACTAAGCCACTAAGCATGCCACTAAGCCACTAAGCATGCCACTAAGCCACTAAGCATGCCACTAAGCCACTAAGCATGCCACTAAGCCAGTAAGCATGCCACTAAGCCACTAAGCATGCCACTAAGCATGCCACTAAGCCACTAAGCATGCCACTAAGCATGCCACTAAGCCACTAAGCATGCCACTAAGCCACTAAGCATGCCACTAAGCCACTAAGCATGCCACTAAGCCACTAAGCATGCCACTAAGCCACTAAGCATGCCACTAAGCCACTAAGCATGCCACTAAGCCACTAAGCATGCCACTACTAAGCATGCCACTAAGCCACTAAGCCACTAAGCCACTAAGCCACTAAGCATGCCACTAAGCCACTAAGCATGCCACTAAGCCACTAAGCATGCCACTAAGCCACTAAGCCACTAAGCCACTAAGCCACTAAGCATGCCACTAAGCCACTAAGCATGCCACTAAGCCACTAAGCATGCCACTAAGCATGCCACTAAGCCACTAAGCATGCCACTAAGCATGCCACTAAGCCACTAAGCATGCACTAAGCCAAG
Organism: Oncorhynchus masou masou; assembly: GCF_036934945.1. Taxonomy (NCBI): domain Eukaryota; kingdom Metazoa; phylum Chordata; class Actinopteri; order Salmoniformes; family Salmonidae; genus Oncorhynchus; species Oncorhynchus masou. Next base: position 12,689,416 of record NC_088216.1, read on the forward strand.
CATGCCACTAAGCCACTAAGCCACTAAGCATGCCACTAAGCCACTAAGCATGCCACTAAGCCACTAAGCATAAGCCACTAAGCCACTAAGCATGCCACTAAGCCACTAAGCATGCCACTAAGCCACTAAGCATGCCACTAAGCCACTAAGCATGCCACTAAGCATGCCACTAAGCCACTGCCACTAAGCCACTGCCACTAAGCCACTAAGCATGCCACTAAGCCACTAAGCATGCCCACTAAGCCACTAAGCATGCCACTAAGCCACTAAGCATGCCACTAAGCCACTAAGCATGCCACTAAGCCACTAAGCCACTAATGCATGCACTGCCACTAAGCATGCCACTAAGCATGCACTAAGCCACTAAGCATGCCACTAAGCCACTAAGCATGCCACTAAGCCACTAAGCATGCCACTAAGCCACTAAGCATGCCACTAAGCCACTAAGCATGCCACTAAGCACTAAGCCACTAAGCATGCCACTAAGCCCACTAAGCCACTAAGCATGCCACTAAGCAAGCATGCCACTAAGCCACTAAGCATGCCACTAAGCATGCCACTAAGCCACTAAGCATGCCACTAAGCCACTAAGCATGCATGCCACTAAGCCACTAAGCATGCCACTAAGCATGCCACTAAGCCACTAAGCATGCCACTAAGCCACTAAGCATGCCACTAACTAAGCATGCCACTAAGCCACTAAGCATGCCACTAAGCCACTAAGCATGCCACTAAGCCACTAAGCATGCCACTAAGCCACTAAGCATGCCACTAAGCCACTAAGCCACTAAGCCACTAAGCCACTAAGCATGCCACTAAGCCACTAAGCATGCCACTAAGCCACTAAGCATGCCACTAAGCACTAAGCCACTAAGCATGCCACTAAGCCACTAAGCATGCCACTAAGCATGCCACTAAGCCACTAAGCATGCCACTAAGCATAAGCCACTAAGCCACTAAGCATGCCATGCCACTAAGCCACTAAGCCTGCCACTAAGCCACTAAGCATGCCACTAAGCATGCCACTAAGCCACTAAGCATGCCACTAAGCCACTAAGCATGCCACTAAGCGTGCCACTAAGCAACTAAGCATGCCACTAAGCCACTAAGCATGCCACTAAGCTACTAAGCATGCCACTAAGCCACTAAGCCACTAAGCATGCCACTAAGCTACTAAGCCACTAAGCATGCCACTAAGCCACTAAGCATGCCACTAAGCCACTAAGCCACTAAGCATGCCACTAAGCCACTAAGCATGCCACTAAGCCACTAAGCCACTAAGCCACTAAGCCACTAAGCATGCCACTAAGCCACTAAGCATGCCACTAAGCCACTAAGCATGCCACTAAGCCACTAAGCATGCCACTAAGCCACTAAGCCACTAAGCATGCCACTAAGCTACTAAGCCACTAAGCATGCCACTAAGCCACTAAGCATGCCACTAAGCCACTACTAAGCATGCCACTAAGCATGCCACTAAGCCACTAAGCATGCCACTAAGCCACTAAGCATAACTAAGCCACTAAGCATGCCACTAAGCCACTAAGCATGCACTAATGCCACTGCCACCAAGCATGCCACTAAGCCACTAAGCATGCCACTAAGCCACTAAGCATGCCACTAAGCCACTAAGCATGCCACTAAGCATGCCACTAAGCCACTAAGCATGCCACTAACTAAGCATGCCACTAAGCATAAGCCACTAAGCCACTAAGCATGCCACTAAGCCACTAAGCATGCCACTAAGCCACTAAGCATGCCACTAAGCCAGCCACTAAGCCACTAAGCATGCCACTAACTAAGCATGCCACTAAGCCACTAAGCATGCCACTAAGCCACTAAGCCACTAAGCCACTAAGCATGCCACTAAGCCACTAAGCATGCCACTAAGCCACTAAGCCCACTAAGCCACTAAGCATGCCACTAAGCCACTAAGCATGCCACTAAGCCACTAAGCATGCCAAGCCACTAAGCATGCCACTAAGCCACTAAGCATGCCACTAAGCATGCCACTAAGCACCTACTAAGCATGCCACTAAGCCACTAAGCATGCCACTAAGCCACTAAGCATGCCACTAAGCCACTAAGCATGCCACTAAGCCACTAAGCCACTAAGCCACTACTAAGCATGCCACTAAGCATAAGCATGCCACTAGCCACTAAGCATGCCACTAAGCCACTAAGCCACTAAGCATGCCACTAACTAAGCCACTAAGCATGCCACTAAGCCACTAAGCCACTAAGCCACTAAGCCACTAAGCATGCCACTAACTAAGCATGCACTAAGCATGCCACTAAGCATGCCACTAAGCATGCCACTAAGCCACTAAGCATGCCACTAAGCATGCCACTAAGCCACTAAGCCACTAAGCCACTAAGCATGCCACTAAGCCACTAAGCGTGCCACTAAGCCACTAAGCGTGCCACTAAGCAACTAAGCATGCCACTAAGCCACTAAGCCACTAAGCATGCCACTAAGCCACTAAGCATGCCACTAAGCTACTAAGCATGCCACTAAGCTACTAAGCCACTAAGCATGCCACTAAGCCACTAAGCATGCCACTAAGCCACTAAGCATGCCACTAAGCCACTAAGCATGCCACTAAGCCACTAAGCATGCCACTTAGCCACTAAGCCACTAAGCATGCCACTAAGCCACTAAGCATGCCACGAAGCCACTAAGCCACTAAGCCACTAAGCATGCCACTAAGCCACTAAGCATGCCACTAAGCCACTAAGCATGCCACTTAGCCACTAAGCCACTAAGCCACTAAGCCACTAAGCCACTAAGCCACTAAGCATGCCACTAAGCCACTAAGCATGCCACTAAGCCACTAAGCATGCCACTAAGCCACTAAGCATGCCACTAAGCCACTAAGCAAGCATGCCACTAATGCCACTAAGCATGCCACTAAGCTAAGCCACTAAGCTACTAAGCCACTAAGCATGCCACTAAGCCACTAAGCATGCCACTAAGCCACTAAGCATGCCACTAAGCCACTAAGCATGCCACTAAGCCACTAAGCATGCCACTAAGCCACTAAGCATGCCACTAAGCTACTAAGCCACTAAGCATGCCACTAAGCCACTAAGCCACTAAGCATGCCACTAAGCTACTAAGCCACTAAGCATGCCACTAAGCCACTAAGCATGCCACTAAGCCACTAAGCCACTAAGCCACTAAGCATGCCACTAAGCATGCCACTAAGCCACTAAGCATGCCACTAAGCCACTAAGCATGCCACTAAGCATGCCACTAAGCCACTGCCACTAAGCACTAAGCCACTAAGCCACTAAGCATGCCACTAAGCCACTAAGCATGCCACTAAGCCACTAAGCATGCCACTAAGCCACTAAGCATGCCACTAAGCCACTACTAAGCATGCCACTAAGCCACTAAGCATGCCACTAGCCACTAAGCCACTAAGCATGCCACTAAGCCACTAAGCATGCCACTAGCCACTAAGCCACTAAGCATGCCACTAAGCCACTAAGCATGCCACTAAGCATGCCACTAAGCCACTAATGCCACTAAGCCCACTAAGCCACTAAGCCACTAAGCATGCCACTAAGCCACTAAGCATGCCACTAAGCCACTAAGCATGCCACTAAGCCACTAAGCCACATGCCACTAAGCATGCCACTAAGCCACTAAGCATGCCACTACTAAGCATGCCACTAAGCCACTAAGCATGCCACTAAGCCACTAAGCATGCCACTAAGCCACTAAGCACTAAGCAGCATGCCACTAAGCCACTAAGCATGCCACTACTAAGCCACTAAGCATGCCACTAAGCCACTAAGCATGCCACTAAGCTACTAAGCCACTAAGCATGCCACTAAGCCACTAAGCATGCCACTAAGCCACTAAGCCACTAAGCATGCCACTAAGCATGCCACTAAGCCACTAAGCATGCCACTAAGCCACTAAGCATGCCACTAAGCCACTACTAAGCCACTAAGCCACTAAGCCACTAAGCATGCCACTAAGCCACTAAGCATGCCACTAAGCCACTAAGCATGCCACTAAGCATGCCACTAAGCCACTAAGCATGCCACTAAGCCACTAAGCATGCCACTAAGCCACTAAGCATGCCACTAAGCCACTAAGCATGCCACTAAGCCACTAAGCATGCCACTAAGCCACTAAGCATGCCACTAAGCCACTAAGCATGCCACTAAGCATGCCACTAAGCCACTAAGCCACTAAGCCACTAAGCCACTAAGCATGCCACTAAGCCACTAAGCATGCCACTAAGCCACTAAGCATGCCACTAAGCCACTAAGCATGCCACTAAGCCACTAAGCATGCCACTAAGCCACTAAGCATGCCACTAAGCCACTAAGCCACTAAGCATGCCACTAAGCTAAGCCACTAAGCCACTAAGCCACTAAGCATGCCACTAAGCCACTAAGCATGCCACTAAGCCACTAAGCATGCCACTAAGCATGCCACTAAGCCACTAAGCATGCCACTAAGCATGCCACTAAGCCACTAAGCATGCCACTAAGCATGCCACTAAGCCACTAAGCATGCCACTAAGCCACTAAGCATGCCACTAAGCCACTAAGCCACTAAGCATGCCACTAAGCCACTAAGCATGCCACTAAGCCACTAAGCCACTAAGCATGCCACTAAGCCACTAAGCATGCCACTAAGCCACTAAGCATGCCACTAAGCCACTAAGCATGCCACTAAGCATGCCACTAAGCCACTAAGCATGCCACTAAGCACTAAGCCACTAAGCCACTAAGCATGCCACTAAGCCACTAAGCATGCCACTAAGCCACTAAGCCACTAAGCATGCCACTAAGCCACTAAGCATGCCACTAAGCATGCCACTAAGCCACTAAGCCACTAAGCACTAAGCCACTAAGCCACTAAGCCACTAAGCATGCCACTAAGCCACTAAGCCACTAAGCCATGCCACTAAGCATGCCACTAAGCCACTAAGCATGCCACTAAGCCACTAAGCATGCCACTAAGCATGCCACTAAGCCACTAAGCATGCCACTAAGCCACTAAGCATGCCACTAAGCCACTAAGCATGCCACTACTAAGCATGCCACTAAGCCACTAAGCATGCCACTAAGCCACTAAGCATGCCACTAAGCCACTAAGCATGCCACTAAGCCACTAAGCACTAAGCCACTAAGCCACTAAGCATGCCACTAAGCCACTAAGCATGCCACTAAGCCACTAAGCATGCCACTAAGCCACTAAGCATGCCACTAAGCCACTAAGCCACTAAGCATGCCACTAAGCCACTAAGCCACTAAGCCACTAAGCCACTAAGCATGCCACTAAGCCACTAAGCATGCCACTAAGCTACTAAGCATGCCACTAAGCTACTAAGCCACTAAGCCACTAAGCATGCCACTAAGCCACTAAGCATGCCACTAAGCCACTAAGCATGCCACTAAGCCACTAAGCATGCCACTAACTAAGCATGCCACTAAAGCCACTAAGCATGCCACTAAGCCACTAAGCCACTAAGCATGCCACTAAGCGTGCCACTAAGCAACTAAGCATGCCACTAAGCCACTAAGCATGCCACTAAGCTACTAAGCCACTAAGCATGCCACTAAGCCACTAAGCCACTAAGCCACTAAGCCACTAAGCATGCCACTAAGCATGCCACTAAGCCACTAAGCATGCCACTAAGCCACTAAGCATGCCACTAAGCCACTAAGCATGCCACTAAGCATGCCACTAAGCCACTAAGCATGCCACTAAGCCACTAAGCATGCCACTAAGCATGCCACTAAGCCACTAAGCATGCCACTAAGCCACTAAGCATGCCACTAAGCCACTAAGCATGCCACTAAGCCACTAAGCATGCCACTAAGCCACTAAGCCACTAAGCATGCCACTAAGCCACTAAGCATGCCACTAAGCCACTAAGCATGCCACTAAGCCACTAAGCATGCCACTAAGCATGCCACTAAGCCACTAAGCATGCCACTAAGCCACTAAGCCACTAAGCATGCCACTAAGCATGCCACTAAGCCACTAAGCGTGCCACTAAGCCACTAAGCATGCCACTACTAAGCAGCATACCACTAAGCCACTAAAGCATGCCACTAAGCCACTAAGCATAAGCCACTAAGCATGCCACTAAGCCACTAAGCATGCCACTAAGCCACTAAGCATGCCACTAAGCCACCACTAAGCCACTAAGCCACTAAGCCAAGCATACCACTAAGCCACTAAGCATGCCACTAAGCCACTAAGCATGCCACTAAGCCACTAAGCATGCCACTAAGCCCACTAAGCCACTAAGCATGCCACTAAGCCACTAAGCATGCCACTAAGCCACTAAGCATGCCACTAAGCCACTAAGCATGCCACTAAGCATGCCACTAAGCATGCCACTAAGCCACTAAGCATGCCACTAAGCCACTAAGCCACTAAGCATGCCACTAAGCCACTAACATAAGCCACTAAGCATGCACTAAGCATGCCACTAAGCCACTAAGCATGCCACTAAGCCACTAAGCATGCCACTAAGCCACTAAGCCACTAAGCATGCCACTAAGCATGCCACTAAGCCACTAAGCATGCCACTAAGCCACTAAGCATGCCACTAAGCCACTAAGCATGCCACTAAGCCACTAAGCATGCCACTAAGCCACTAAGCCACTAAGCATGCCACTAAGCCACTAAGCATGCCACTAAGCATGCCACTAAGCCACTAAGCATGCCACTAAGCATGCCACTAAGCATGCCACTAAGCCACTAAGCATGCCACTAAGCCACTAAGCCACTAAGCCACTAAGCATGCCACTAAGCCACTAAGCATGCCACTAAGCCACTAAGCATGCCACTTAGCCACTAAGCCACTAAGCCACTAAGCATGCCACTAAGCCACTAAGCCAGCATGCATTAAGCATGCCACTAAGTCACTAAGCCACTAAGCATGCCACTAAGCTACTAAGCCACTAAGCATGCCACTAAGCCACTAAGCATGCCACTAAGCATGCCACTAAGCATGCCACTAAGCCACTAAGCCTGCCACTAAGCATGCCACAAGCCACTAAGCATGCCACTAAGCTACTAAGCATGCAAGTCAGCCACTAAGCCACTAAGCATGCCACTAAGCTACTAAGCCACTAAGCATGCCACTAAGCCACTAAGCATGCCACTAAGCCACTAAGCATGCCACTAAGCCAAAGCCACTAAGCATGCCACTAAGCCACTAAGCCACTAAGTCATGCCACTAACCTTGCCACTAAGATAGTTAGACAAGCAACTTGATAGCCTGAATTGTCTTGGCCACTAAGTTGGGATTTTGGGACTAATGGGATGCCACTATCTAACCTTTCTACTAAGCCACTAAGTGCCATAACAATTGTAAGCCATGGCTAAGCCACTAACAGAGAAACAAGCAAAACATTGTTCTTTCATTTATTCATCAAGAAGGGATCAATAGGTTACATAGCTTAATCCAAATCCATTTAAACCAACATACCCCTAGTAAGTCCTGCTTCTCCTTCAGCTAATATGCCACTCTCTAAGCTCTCCTCCACTGATGATAATGTCTGTAC
>NC_088216.1:12699463-12739463 GCF_036934945.1 Oncorhynchus masou masou
CACACACACACACACACACACACACACACACACAGAAACAAACACAAACAGAAACAGAAACAAACACATTCACACACACACAGAGAAAGACAGACACACAGACCCAAGCACACATCTATACACACACATATTCCCACACAAAGACAAACAACCACACACACACACACACTCTGCACATGAGGAACCTTGTCGTATAGCTCTCCAACTGACACAGGAAGCACAACACACTCGTACCTCGTCGTCTCGTAGGTGTGTAGGCGTGGCAGGAGGGTGAGGATGTGTTGAGGCTACATCTGATCCACAGAGCCCTCAACCTCCTCTGATAGGCTGGCTATGCCTGTGACATCACTCAACGTCCCCATCTGGGTTGGCACGGCTTCCATCGCTATCCGCAGGTTTGGAACACACACACTCGCAGGCAGGGTCTAACAGGCCGACATGCATAGACACACCCACACACACACATCTCTATCTGAGTCACTAGACCTCCCTTTCACTAACCACAGTTATGAAAATATAGAGGTGTCAAACAGTAGCAATACACACACAAACACACACACACACACACCTGAATGTAACCAAACTCACCCTTCATCAGGGCCATCACATCTTCTGATCTACATTTGATTCACCATATAAAAAGTCTTAGAGAGAAGGGCAGAGCGAGAGAGAGAAGGGGTAGAGAGAGAGAGAGAAAATTGGAGAGAGAGAGAGAGGCGGTAGAGAAATAATGTGTTTACATCCCTGTTAGTGAGCGTTTCTCCTTTGCAAAGATAATCCATCCACCTGACAGGTGTGGCATATCAAGAAGTTGATGAAACAGCATGATCATTACACAGGTGCACCTTAAACTGGGGACAATAAAAGGCCACTCTAAAATGTGTTTTGGAGAATTTGGGAGTACTTCCAATCGGCCTCACAACCACAGACCACGTGTAACCACGCCAGCCCAGAACCTCCACATCTGGCTTCTTGACCTGCGGGATGGTCTGAGACCAGACACCTGGACAGCTGATGAAACTGTCAGGGCGGCTGAAGAATTTCTGCACAAACTGTCAGAAGTCGTCTCAAGCTCATCTCTGTGCTCGTCTGTCCTCATTAACCAGGGTCTCAACCTGACAGCAGTTCAGCATCGTAACCAACTTCAGTTGGAAAATGCTCACCTTCGATGGCCATTGTCACGCTGGAGAAGTGTGCTCTTCACAGATGAATCCCGGTTTCATCTGTTCCGGGCAGATGGCAGACAGCGTGTATGGTGTCATGTGGTCGAGTGGTTTGCTGATGCCAACGTTGTGAACAGAGTCTCATGGTGGCGGTGGGGTTATGGTATGGGCAGGTATAAGCTACGGACAACGAACACAATTGCATTATATTGATGACAATTTGAATGCACAGAAACAGCGTGACGAGATCCTGAGGCCCGTTGTCCTGCCGTTCATCCACCGCCATCACCTCATGGTTCAGCATGATAATGCACAGCCCCATGTCGCAAGGATCTAATCACAATTACTGAAATCTGAAAATGTCCCAGTTCTTCCATGACCTGCATACTAACCAGACATATCACCCATTGAGCATGTTTGGGATGCTCTGGATTGAGGTAATTTAACCTTTATTTAACTAGTAGGATAGCGTGTTCCAGTTCCCGCCAATATCCAGCAACTTTGCACAGCCATTGAAGAGGAGTGGGACAACATTCCACAGGCCACAATCAACAGCCTGATTGACTCTATGTGAAGGAGATGTGTTGCGCTGCATGAGGCAAATGGTCACAGCAGATACTGACTGGTTCTGATCCACACCTCTACCTTTTTTAAAGTTATCTGTGACCAACAGATGCATATCTGTATTCCCAGTCATGTGAAATCCATAGATTAGGGCCTAATTTATTTATTTAAATGTCCTTACATGAACTGTAACTCAGTAAAATCTTATAAATTGTTGTATTTTTGTTCAGGGGGAGGTAAAAGCAACTCATGAAATTATGAATTTTTTTTCAAATACACTGTACTGAGCATCAGATACACACGTACAACAATAAAAGTCCCTAAGAGTAAATAAGAGTCCCAACGCAATGTTCATTTTAAAGTGAAAATGTATATTTTTATTGGTACCATACATTAATTAATTCATCAATAAGTATCAAGGGCAAAAAAACTAACCAAAATATCAAACAAGGCTTTTTCTACAGGGTTGGTTTAGGGTACCAGTCACCCTTCTCTAGGCTTGCATCCAAAATGGCCCCCTGTTCCCTTATATAGTGCACTACTTTTGACCAGGCCCAATGGGTCCTGGTCTAAAGTAGTGCTCTATGTAGGGAATAGGGTGCCATTGGGGACATATTATCTCTGTTTCAGCCAGAGCTGTACTGACAATGTACACAATGTACTTGACAGAGCTGGAACGACATTTACAGAACTAAATTACATGGGCCATGTCTCAAATGGCCCCCTGCTCTCATATTGGCCCTGAACAAAAGTACTGCACTACATAGGGTGCTCTGGGGGGGGGGGGTTGAACTGGATGTAATGACGTAATGATCTTATTTGTGATACTCTAACAGCGCCCCCTTGTGAGAATTGAAGGTATTACCAAACACATGCGCAACAGACTCAATGTCACAGATCAAGCCTATACAACACAGGTATTGGAAATATATACAACCCTACGACTTCAGGCAAACATTAATAACTAGTTGGGGTTGCGTCCCGAATGACACTCTATTCTGTATGTAGTGCACTACCTTCGACCATAACTTGATAGGGATTAGGGTGCCATTTGGGACACGTGGGTGGATGAATGATGTCAGGTTGTCTGTTCAGACGTTTTAAACAGCAGTAGATCGTTAGCTTATTTGATAATAGTAGTGTACATTTAGGATGAGTGTGTAACCGGGGGGGGTGGGGGGGGTGACAGACACACAGAACACATATCTGATATTTCATTAAAAATAAATAGAAAAATGAAATGAAAAAAAAAAATCTGCTGAACTTGAAGATGCAAACATGTCTTCTCAATGGTGACTGTACCCCAGGGTTATGTCTTCTCAATGGTGACTGTACCCCGGGGTTATGTCTTCTCAATGGTGACTGTACCCCAGGGTTATGTCTTCTCAATGGTGACTGTACCCCAGGGTTATGTCTTCTCAATGGTGACTGTACCCGGGGTTATGTCTTCTCAATGGTGACTGTACCCCAGGGTTATGTCTTCTCAATGGTGACTGTACCCCGGGGTTATGTCTTCTCAATGGTGACTGTACCCCAGGGTTATGTCTTCTCAATGGTGACTGTACCCCAGGGTTTTATAAATGAATGTACACAAGTTAAAAAACATTTAAAAGAAAGAAGAAAAAAGAGAGAGAGAGAGAGGTGTCACTGTTATGATCAGGATGGACACTGTAAAGAGAGAGAGAGAGAGAGAGAGAGAGAGAGAGAGAGTGTCACTGTTGTGATCAGGATGGACACTGTAAAGAGAGAGAGAGAGAGAGGTGTCACTGTTATGATCAGGATGGACACTGTAAAGAGAGAGAGAGAGAGAGAGAGAGAGAGGTGTCACTGTTATGATCAGGATGGACACTGTAAAGAGAGAGAGGTGTCACTGTTATGATCAGGATGGACACTGTAAAGGGAGAGAGGTGTCACTGTTATGATCAGGATGGACACTGTAAAGAGAGAGAGGTGTCACTGTTATGATCAGGATGGACACTGTAAAGAGAGAGAGGTGTCACTGTTATGATCAGGATGGACACTGTAAAGAGAGAGAGGTGTCACTGTTATGAGCAGGATGGACACTGTAAAGAGAGAGAGGTGTCACTGTTATGATCAGGATGGACACTGTAAAGAGAGAGAGGTGTCACTGTTATGATCAGGATGGACACTGTAAAGAGAGAGAGGTGTCACTGTTATGAGCAGGATGGACACTGTAAAGAGAGAGAGGGTCACTGTTATGATCAGGATGGACACTGTAAAGAGAGAGAGGTGTCACTGTTATGATCAGGATGGACACTGTAAATGAGAGAGAGGTGTCACTGTTATGATCAGGATGGACACTGTAAAGAGAGTTGATGGTGTCACTGTTATGATCAGGATGGACACTGTAAAGAGAGAGAGGTGTCACTGTTATGAGCAGGATGGACACTGTAAAGAGAGAGAGAGAGAGAAAGATGGAGAGAGGGGATTGGTTGAGAGATGTAAATGGAGAGAGGGGATTGGTTAAGAGATGTAAATGGAGAGACGGGATTGGTTGAGAGATGAAATGGAGAGACGGGATTGGTTGAGAGATGTAAATGGAGAGAGGGGATTGGTTGAGAGATGTAAATGGAGAGAGGGGATTGGTTAAGAGGTTCATGTGTTTTTTCCTTCTTTTTGTCCATGTCTTTTTCATTTAATTTCTTTCCATTAGATCAGAATGGCTTCAGGAACCTCTAAGTCAGAATACAGTCGTACAGAACGTTGCTACTACCTTAAATATACAAGCACAAATACACTAAAAACAAGGAGAAAATCAATCTCAAAAAACAGAAAAACATTCACAATTATTTCTCTTTAAAAGATATTAAAACAGACCAAATATATTTTGTCAGGGGGGAGGGTAGAATAACAGCAGTCCTGTGTTCTGGCTCCTTGGTCTGTTAGCTTCTGAATATCGTCGGTAAAAAAGAACAAATAAAAAGTAGATTTGAAATGCGGGAGTAGAAAATAAAATAAAAACATTCTAGGGAAATAGAGACTGGTATAAAACTCTAAAATGTTGTCGTTGTTTAAATGCTTTCTGTTATCTGTTAAAAGGTTGGATCAGTACTCCTTCAATGGTGTGTGTGTGTGTGTGTGTGTGTGTGCGAGAAAGCATTTTAAACTGATTGGATCTCAACTCCGGTCCGCTAGCTTTAGCACAGTCCAGGCTTTAGTTCTGACCAAGTAACAGCCACACACACACACACACACACACACACACACACACACACACACACACACACACACACACACACACACACACAGTGCAGCAGCAGAGTGGACCAGAGTTAAGACTCCATATCTAGTGACCATGATTCCTCTGAAGGTAGATGTGTGATTCGTCCTCGTGTCCCCCTCCCCGCTCAGCCGCCCTCTCCCTACCCCACACACCCTTCCTGCACCCCTGCCTGGGTGCATCTCAACTGTCCCAAGCGTCTTCCCTCTCCTCAGGTCTCTCCTTAAAAGAGCAGCTCGGAGAGCCAGGTATGGAGGAGGCCCATATAAGTAATAGCTCTCAGTCATTTCCTGTCACCGACCAAGTTCTCCTATCAGAACTGATGTAGGAAGGTAGACAGGGAAAGGAAACCTCTTATCAACCAGAGGGATCCTCCGTCTACTCCACAGGCCAAGTTCTCCTATCAGAACTGATGTAGGAAGGTAGACAGGGAAAGGAAACCTCTTATCAACCAGAGGGATCCTCCGTCTACTCCACAGGCCAAGTTCTCCTATCAGAACTGATGTAGGAAGGTAGACAGGGAAAGGAAACCTCTCATCAACCAGAGGGATCCTCCGTCTACTCCACAGGCCAAGTTCTCCTATCAGAACTGATGTAGGAAGGTAGACAGGGAAAGGAAACCTCTCATCAACCAGAGGGATCCTCCGTCTACTCCACAGGCCAAGTTCTCCTATCAGAACTGATGTAGGAAGGTAGACAGGGAAAGGAAACCTCTTATCAACCAGAGGGATCCTCCGTCTACTCCACAGGCCAAGTTCTCCTATCAGAACTGATGTAGGAAGGTAGACAGGGAAAGGAAACCTCTTATCAACCAGAGGGATCCTCCGTCTACTCCACAGGCCAAGTTCTCCTATCAGAACTGATGTAGGAAGGTAGACAGGGAAAGGAAACCTCTTATCAACCAGAGGGATCCTCCGTCTACTCCACAGGCCAAGTTCTCCTATCAGAACTGATGTAGGAAGGTAGACAGGGAAAAGAAACCTCTTATCAACCAGAGGATCCTCCGTCTACTCCACAGGCCAAGTTCTCCTATCAGAACTGATGTAGGAAGGTAGACAGGGAAAGGAAACCTCTTATCAACCAGAGGGATCCTCCGTCTACTCCACAGGCCAAGTTCTCCTATCAGAACTGATGTAGGAAGGTAGACAGGGAAAATGGTGAAAAAATGAATTTAAAAAACATTTAAAAGGAAACCTCTCATCAACCAGAGGGATCCTCCGTCTACTCCACAGGCCAAGTTCTCCTATCAGAACTGATGTAGGAAGGTAGACAGGGAAAGGAAACCTCTTATCAACCAGAGGGATCCTCCGTCTACTCCACAGGCCAAGTTCTCCTATCAGAACTGATGTAGGAAGGTAGACAGGGAAAGGAAACCTCTCATCAACCAGAGGGATCCTCCGTCTACTCCACAGGCCAAGTTCTCCTATCAGAACTGATGTAGGAAGGTAGACAGGGAAAGGAAACCTCTCATCAACCAGAGGGATCCTCCGTCTACTCCACAGGCCAAGTTCTCCTATCAGAACTGATGTAGGAAGGTAGACAGGGAAAGGAAACCTCTCATCAACCAGAGGGATCCTCCGTCTACTCCACAGGCCAAGTTCTCCTATCAGAACTGATGTAGGAAGGTAGACAGGGAAAGGAAACCTCTTATCAACCAGAGGGATCCTCCATCTACTCCACAGGCAAGTTCTCCTATCAGAACTGATGTAGGAAGGTAGACAGGGAAAGGAAGCCTCTTATCAACCAGAGGGATCCTCCGTCTACTCCACAGGCCAAGTTCTCCTATCAGAACTGATGTAGGAAGGTAGACAGGGAAAGGAAACCTCTTATCAACCAGAGGATCCTCCGTCTACTCCACAGGCCAAGTTCTCCTATCAGAACTGATGTAGGAAGGTAGACAGGGAAAGGAAACCTCTTATCAACCAGAGGGATCCTCCGTCTACTCCACAGGCCAAGTTCTCCTATCAGAACTGATGTAGGAAGGTAGACAGGAAAGGAAACCTCTCATCAACCAGAGGGATCCTCCGTCTACTCCACAGGCCAAGTTCTCCTATCAGAACTGATGTAGGAAGGTAGACAGGGAAAGGAAACCTCTCATCAACCAGAGGGATCCTCCGTCTACTCCACAGGCCAAGTTCTCCTATCAGAACTGATGTAGGAAGGTAGACAGGGAAAGGAAACCCTCTCATCAACCAGAGGGATCCTCCGTCTACTCCACAGGCCAAGTTCTCCTATCAGAACTGATGTAGGAAGGTAGACAGGGAAAGGAAACCTCTTATCAACCAGAGGGATCCTCCGTCTACTCCACAGGCCAAGTTCTCCTATCAGAACTGATGTAGGAAGGTAGACAGGGAAAGGAAACCTCTCATCAACCAGAGGGATCCTCCGTCTACTCCACAGGCCAAGATAAGATCCCTATTATAAAAAGGGGCAATCCGTAGTCCCTACAGCCATTTTTTGGACTTCTAAATGAATGATATGTACCTGTTGATTCTTGAGGACTATATGACCTTTAACTGTCTCAGGGGCTTCATTGTACTGACGCACCCCGTCACGACCCACAACATCAACGTGGGTTACTCTGTACCCACTGTACATCTCATGAAAAACTGTAGAGCCTCAAAACATGCGTCAAACTATATATATATATTTTTGTTATGTCTTGGATGGTCAGTCCTTGTACCCATAGCGGTCTATGAATTTTAGAGTGGTTACACTTCTCCAGGCCCGTCCCTCAGCTTTTTACTAAAACAGGAGGTCGAGGTGACACTGAGTTATTTTTCCCAACTGCGGATTGCCCCTTTAAGAGAAAAAGATAAGAACAGCCAGGAAGCCACTACAGACAATTGACACACACCCACAAGGAGAGGAAACCCCTTTAAGACTATGGAAGCCCCTCCCCTCCCTCCTCTACTGTGAGGCCTGAGACGTAGGGTTGTCACTCTTGCTCTCCTGGCTGGATGGGGCCTTGTTGTTCCAGGGAGAGTTGGCGCCCAGCGCGGGGCTGTTGTTGAAGCTGTCCTCGTCATCGATGCCGTTGGCCGCGTCAAACTGTTGGTTCTCCAGCCGCGTGATCAGGCGCTCGTCCTCGTCCCCGAACTCCCCTCCCATCAGGGTGGGCTCTCCCACCACCATCACGTCCTTTGGGGGAGGAAGAAACCATTATAACCATACAGAGATAGGGGGTGGAGATGACTACTACTACTACCAAAGCTAGCTCCCCTCCTATCAGGGTGGGCTTTTCCTCCACCATCACATCTTAAAGGGGAGGGAGATAACATCATGACAAGGATAGGGGTGTAGAAGATAGGTTTCTTCCTTACAGGAAGGTTTTCCTGGCCACTGTGGTCTGGCTTCTGCTTTGCTTGCTCTTTGAGGTTTTCGACCACGTAACTGCAACACACTGGGACTGCTGATGTAAAAAGGGCTTGATAAAACACATGTGATTGATGTGACTGCTACTTACTGGTACTTGGCTGGACAGGGGGAAGCTGCTCGCTGGACTCTTCTTCTTGTTGTTGTTGTTGGTGGTTCCTCCTCCAGCACTCATGGTGCTGCCACCTGACATCTTACGCTTCCTCCTCTTATTAGGGGCCTGTCTGGCTGGTTCAGCTAGAGGAGAGGAGGGTAGAGAGGAGAGGAGAGGAGGGGGGGTAGAGAGGAGGGGGGGGTAGAGAGGAGAGGAGGGGGGGTGAGAGGAGAGGGGAGGGGGGGTGGAGAGGAGAGGGGAGGAGGGGGGGGGTAGAGAGGAGAGGAGGGGGTAGAGAGGAGAGGGGGGATAGAGATGAGAGGGGGGTAGAGAGGAGAGGAGGGGGTAGAGAGGAGAGGAGGGGGTAGAGATGAGAGGGGGGGGTAGAGAGGAGAGGAGGGGGGTAGAGAGGGAGGGGGTGGAGAGGGAGGGGGGGATAGAGATGAGAGGGGGGTAGAGAGGAGAGAGGGGGGGGGTAGAGAGGAGAGGGGGGGGGGTAGAGAGGAGAGGAGGGGGTAGAGAGGAGAGGGGGGATAGAGATGAGAGGGGGTAGAGAGGAGAGGGAGGGGGGTAGAGAGGAGAGGAGGGGGGGTAGAGAGGAGAGGAGGGGGGTAGAGAGGAGAGGAGGGGGGTAGAGAGGGGAGGGGTGGAGAGGAGAGGGGGGATAGAGATGAGAGGGGGTAGAGAGAGGAGGGGGGTAGAGAGGAGAGGGGGGGTAGAGAGGAGAGGGGTAGAGAGGAGAGGGGGGGTAGAGAGGAGAGGGGGTAGAGAGGAGAGGGGGGTAGAGAGGAGAGGAGGGGGGTAGAAAGGAGAGGGGGGGTAGAGAGGAGAGGGGGGGGGGGATAGAGATGAGAGGGGGGGTAGAGAGGAGAGGGGGGGTAGAGAGGATAGGAGGGGGGTAGAGAGGAGAGGGGGGGGGATAGAGATGAGAGGGGGGGTAGAGAGGAGAGGAGGGGGGGGTAGAGAGGAGGGAGGGGGGGTAGAGATGAGAGGAGGGGGGGGGTAGAAATGAGAGGAGGGGGTAGAGAGGAGAGGAGGGGAGAGGAGAGGGGGGGGATAGAGATGAGAGGGGGGTAGAGAGGAGAGGGGGTAGAGAGGAGAGGAGGGGGGTAGAGAGGAGAGGAGGGGGGGGATAGAGATGAGAGGGGGGTAGAGAGGAGAGGGAGGGGGTAGAGATGAGAGGGGGTAGAGAGGGAGGAGGGGGGTAGAGAGGAGAGGAGGGGGGGATAGAGATGAGAGGGGGTAGAGAGGAGAGGGGGTAGAGAGGAGAGGAGGGGGGTAGAGAGGAGAGGAGGGGGTAGAGAGGAGGGGTAGAGAGGAGGGGGGGGGGTAGAGAGGAGAGGGGGGGTAGAGAGGAGAGGAGGGGGGTAGAGATGAGAGGGGGGTAGAGAGGAGAGGAGGGGGGGTAGAGAGGGGAGGGGTGGAGAGGAGAGGAGAGGGGGGATAGAGATGAGAGGGGGTAGAGAGGAGAGGGGGGGGGTAGAGAGGAGAGGAGGGGGGGAGGAGAGGGAGGGGGTAGAGAGGAGAGGAGGGGGGTAGAGAGGAGAGGAGGGGGATAGAGATGAGAGGGGGGTAGAGAGGAGAGGAGGGGGGTAGAGATGAGAGGGGGTAGAGAGGAGAGGAGGGGGTAGAGAGGGGGAGGGGTGGAGAGGAGAGGGGGATAGAGATGAGAGGGGGTAGAGAGGAGAGGGGGTAGAGAGGAGAGGAGGGGGGTAGAGAGGAGAGGAGGGGGGGTAGAGAGGAGAGGGAGGGGGATAGAGATGAGAGGGGGGTAGAGAGGAGAGGGGGTAGAGAGGAGAGAGGGGGGGGTAGAGAGGAGAGGAGGGGGTAGAGAGGAGAGGAGGGGGGATAGAGATGAGAGGGGGTAGAGAGGAGAGGGGGGGGTAGAGAGGAGAGGGAGGGGGTAGAGAGGAGAGGGGGGGGGATAGAGATGAGAGGGGGGGTAGAGAGGAGGGGGGGTAGAGAGGGATAGGAGGGGGTAGAGAGGAGAGGGGGGGATAGAGATGAGAGGGGGTAGAGAGGAGAGGAGGGGGGGTAGAGAGGAGAGGGAGGGGGGGGGGTAGAGATGAGAGGAGGGGGGGTAGAAATGAGAGGAGGGGGGGGTAGAGAGGAGAGGGGGGGGAGGGAGAGGGGGGATAGAGATGAGAGGGGGTAGAGAGGAGAGGGGGGGGGGAGAGGAGAGGAGGGGGTAGAGGAGGGAGAGGAGGGGGGATAGAGATGAGAGGGGGGGGTAGAGAGGAGAGGAGGGGGGTAGAGATGAGAGGGGGTAGAGAGGAGAGGAGGGGGGTAGAGAGGAGAGGGGGGGGATAGAGATGAGAGGGGGGGTAGAGAGGAGAGGGGGTAGAGAGGAGAGGAGGGGGTAGAGAGAGAGGGAGGGGGTAGAGAGGAGGGGGGTAGAGAGGAGGAGGGGTAGAGAGGAGAGGGGGGGTAGAGAGGAGAGGAGGGGGGTAGAGATGAGAGGGGGGGTAGAGAGGAGAGGAGGGGGGGTAGAGAGGGGAGGGTGGAGAGGAGAGGAGAGGGGGGGGGATAGAGATGAGAGGGGGGTAGAGAGGAGAGGGGGGTAGAGAGGAGAGGAGGGGGTAGAGAGGAGAGGAGGGGGGGAGAGAGGAGAGGGGGGGGGATAGAGATGAGAGGGGGGGTAGAGAGGAGGGGGGGTAGAGATGAGAGGGGGGTAGAGAGGAGAGGGGGGGGGGTAGAGAGGGGGGAGGGGGGGAGGGAGGGGGGGGATAGAGATGAGAGGGGGGTAGAGAGGAGAGGGGGGTAGAGAGGAGAGGAGGGGGTAGAGAGGAGAGGAGGGGGTAGAGAGGAGAGGAGGGGGGGATAGAGATGAGAGGGGGGTAGAGAGGAGAGGGGGGGGTAGAGAGGAGAGGAGGGGGGGGGGGGAGAGGAGAGGAGGGGGTAGAGAGGGGGGATCAGAGGAGGGGGGGATAGAGATGAGAGGGGGTAGAGAGGAGAGGGGGGTAGAGAGGAGAGGAGGGGGGGAGAGGAGGAGAGGAGGGGGTAGAGAGGAGGGGTAGAGAGGAGAGGGGGGTAGAGAGGAGAGGGGGGGGTAGAGAGGAGAGGAGGGGGGTAGAGAGGGGAGGGGTGGAGAGGAGGGGGGGGGGTAGAGAGGAGAGGGGGGGGTAGAGAGGAGAGGAGGAGGGTGTAGAGAGGAGAGGAGGAGGGTGTAGAGAGGAGAGGATGGGGGGGTAGAGAGGAGAGGAGGAGGGGGTAGAGTTGGGGAGGAGAGAGGAGAGCGGGAGAGAGAGTTAGGACGGAGGTGAAGAGGTGTGTGCAGTCTTGGAACCCGGAACCCAATCTTGATGTGTGTGTGAGAGGTTGTGTGTATGTGCGCGCGTGTGTGTGCTTACTGGGAGCCTGCCTCTCCGGCTCCTCTGGGGGAAAGGGGGGAGAGAGGGAGAGCTTGGTGTTAGGGAGGAGGAGTGTGTGTGTGTCCACGCGTTCACGCATCTGGTGCACCTTCTGTCTGCCTGTGTGTGTTCGCCTGCACGTTGTGTGTGTGTGTGTGTCTGCACGTTGTGTGTGTGTGTGTGTGTGTGCGCCTGCACGTTGTGTGTGTGTGTGTGTGTGTGTATGCGCCTGCACGTTGTGTGTGTGTGTGTGTGCCTGCACGTTGTGTGTGTGTGTGTGTGTGTGTGTGTGTGTGTGTGTGTGTGTGTGTGTGTGTGTGTGCGCCTACACGTTGTGTGTGTGTGTGTGCCTGCACGTTGTGTGTGTGTGTTACCTGGCGGGGCCACCATGCGTTGCCACTTCTGGAAGAGGCAGGTCTTGAGACAGTCCCTGGGGCTGAGGCTGTAGGTCTTGTGTCTGGACATCAGCTCCTGCATGGGCTCCAGAATCACACACAGCTACAGGAGAGACACATGACGGAGGGAGGGAGGGAGACTTGAGATGACAGAGAGACAAGACAACCATTCTTTGTGTAGTGGAAATTACCACCAGGTGTGAATTATTCATGACACGAAAGACAAGACTCTCTCTTCACACGATAGCATGTCCTTCACAGTGGACTTCAGTCAAATGGTGTACTCTAGTTTTTAGGCCCGTCCAGAAACTCCCCTGGATATGAAAGGTTTGTTAGGTGGAAGCTGTATGGCAATATCAGGGGACAATATTAAACTACTACTATACCTATCAGTACTATGTTAAACTACTACCCTACCTATCAGTACTATGTTAAACTACTACTATACCTATCAGTACTATGTTAAACTACTACTATACCTATCAGTACTATGTTAAACTACTACTATACCTATCAGTACTATGTTAAACTACTACTATACCTATCAGTACTATGTACTACCCTACCTATCAGTACTATGTAAACTACTACTATACCTATCAGTACTATGTTAAACTACTACCCTACCTATCAGTACTATGTACTACCCTACCTATCAGTACTATGTTAAACTACTACTATACCTATCAGTACTATGTTAAACTACTACCCTACCTATCAGTACTATGTACTACCCTACCTATCAGTACTATGTACTACCCTACCTATCAGTACTATGTTAATCTACTACTATACCTATCAGTACTATGTTAAACTACTACCCTACCTATCAGTACTATGTACTACCCTACCTATCAGTACTATGTTAAACTACTACTATACCTATCAGTACTATGTACTACCCTACCTATCAGTACTGTGTTAAACTACTACCCTACCTATCAGTACTATGTTAAACTACTACCCTACCTATCAGTACTGTGTTAAACTACTACCCTACCTATCAGTACTATGTACTACCCTACCTATCAGTACTATGTACTACCCTACCTATCAGTACTGTGTACTACCCTACCTTTCAGTACTATGTACTACCCTACCTATCAGTACTATGTTAAACTACTACCCTACCTATCAGTACTATGTTAAACTACTACTATACCTATCAGTACTGTGTACTACCCTACCTATCAGTACTGTGTTAAACTACTACTATACCTATCAGTACTGTGTACTACCCTACCTATCAGTACTATGTACTACCCTACCTATCAGTACTATGTACTACCCTACCTATCAGTACTGTGTACTACCCTACCTATCAGTACTGTGTACTACCCTACCTATCAGTACTATGTTAAACTACTACCCTACCTATCAGTACTATGTACTACCCTACCTATCAGTACTGTGTACTACCCTACCTATCAGTACTATGTACTACCCTACCTATCAGTACTATGTTAAACTACTACTATACCTATCAGTACTGTGTACTACCCTACCTATCAGTACTATGTTAAACTACTACTATACCTATCAGTACTGTGTACTACCCTACCTATCAGTACTGTGTTAAACTACTACTATACCTATCAGTACTGTGTACTACCCTACCTATCAGTACTATGTACTACCCTACCTATCAGTACTGTGTACTACCCTACCTATCAGTACTGTGTTAAACTACTACCCTACCTATCAGTACTGTGTACTACCCTACCTATCAGTACTGTGTTAAACTACTACCCTACCTATCAGTACTATGTACTACTATACCTATCAGTACTATGTACTACCCTACCTATCAGTACTATGTACTACCCTACCTATCAGTACTATGTTAAACTACCACTATACCTATCAGTACTATGTTAAACTACTACTATACCTATCAGTACTATGTACTACCCTACCTATCAGTACTATGTTAAACTACTACCCTACCTATCAGTACTATGTACTACCCTACCTATCAGTACTATGTACTACCCTACCTATCAGTACTATGTTAAACTACTACCCTACCTATCAGTACTATGTTAAACTACTACTATACCTATCAGTACTATGTACTACTATACCTATCAGTACTATGTACTACCCTACCTATCAGTACTATGTACTACCCTACCTATCAGTACTATGTTAAACTACTACTATACCTATCAGTACAATGTACTACCCTACCTATCAGTACTATGTTAAACTACTACTATACCTATCAGTACTATGTACTACCCTACCTATCAGTACTATGTACTACCCTACCTATCAGTACTATGTTAAACTACTACTATACCTATCAGTACTATGTACTACCCTACCTATCAGTACTATGTTAAACTACTACTATACCTATCAGTACTATGTACTACCCTACCTATCAGTACTATGTACTACCCTACCTATCAGTACTATGTTAAACTACCCTACCTATCAGTACTGTTAAACTACTACTATACCTATCAGTACTATGTACTACCCTACCTATCAGTACTATGTACTACCCTACCTATCAGTACTATGTACTACCCTACCTATCAGTACTATGTTAAACTACTACTATACCTATCAGTACTATGTTAAACTACTACCCTACCTATCAGTACTATGTACTACCCTACCTATCAGTACTGTTAAACTACTACTATACCTATCAGTACTATGTACTACCCTACCTATCAGTACTATGTACTACCCTACCTATCAGTACTATGTACTACCCTACCTATCAGTACTATGTTAAACTACTACTATACCTATCAGTACTATGTTAAACTTCTACTATACCTATCAGTACTATGTACTACCCTACCTATCAGTACTATGTTAAACTACTACCCTACCTATCAGTACCAGGTTAAACTACTACTATACCTATCAGTACTATGTACTACCCTACCTATCAGTACTATGTACTACCCTACCTATCAGTACTATGTACTACCCTACCTATCAGTACTATATTAAACTACTACTATACCTATCAGTACTATGTACTACCCTACCTATCAGTACTATGTTAAACTACCCTACCTATCAGTACTATGTTAAACTACTACCCTACCTATCAGTACTATGTTAAACTACTACCCTACCTATCAGTACTATGTACTACCCTACCTATCAGTACTATGTACTACCCTACCTATCAGTACTATGTACTACCCTACCTATCAGTACTATGTACTACCCTACCTATCAGTACTATGTTAAACTACCACTATACCTATCAGTACTATGTTAAACTACTACTATACCTATCAGTACTATGTACTACCCTACCTATCAGTACTATGTTAAACTACTACCCTACCTATCAGTACTATGTACTACCCTACCTATCAGTACTATGTACTACCCTACCTATCAGTACTGTGTACTACCCTACCTTTCAGTACTATGTACTACCCTACCTATCAGTACTATGTACTACCCTACCTATCAGTACTATGTACTACCCTACCTATCAGTACTATGTTAAACTACTACCCTACCTATCAGTACTATGTTAAACTACTACTATACCTATCAGTACTGTGTACTACCCTACCTATCAGTACTGTGTTAAACTACTACTATACCTATCAGTACTGTGTACTACCCTACCTATCAGTACTATGTACTACCCTACCTATCAGTACTATGTACTACCCTACCTATCAGTACTGTGTACTACCCTACCTATCAGTACTGTGTACTACCCTACCTATCAGTACTATGTTAAACTACTACCCTACCTATCAGTACTATGTACTACCCTACCTATCAGTACTGTGTACTACCCTACCTATCAGTACTATGTACTACCCTACCTATCAGTACTATGTTAAACTACTACTATACCTATCAGTACTGTGTACTACCCTACCTATCAGTACTATGTTAAACTACTACTATACCTATCAGTACTGTGTACTACCCTACCTATCAGTACTGTGTTAAACTACTACTATACCTATCAGTACTGTGTACTACCCTACCTATCAGTACTATGTACTACCCTACCTATCAGTACTGTGTACTACCCTACCTATCAGTACTGTGTTAAACTACTACCCTACCTATCAGTACTGTGTACTACCCTACCTATCAGTACTGTGTTAAACTACTACCCTACCTATCAGTACTATGTACTACTATACCTATCAGTACTATGTACTACCCTACCTATCAGTACTATGTACTACCCTACCTATCAGTACTATGTTAAACTACCACTATACCTATCAGTACTATGTTAAACTACTACTATACCTATCAGTACTATGTACTACCCTACCTATCAGTACTATGTTAAACTACTACCCTACCTATCAGTACTATGTACTACCCTACCTATCAGTACTATGTACTACCCTACCTATCAGTACTATGTTAAACTACTACCCTACCTATCAGTACTATGTTAAACTACTACTATACCTATCAGTACTATGTACTACTATACCTATCAGTACTATGTACTACCCTACCTATCAGTACTATGTACTACCCTACCTATCAGTACTATGTTAAACTACTACTATACCTATCAGTACAATGTACTACCCTACCTATCAGTACTATGTTAAACTACTACTATACCTATCAGTACTATGTACTACCCTACCTATCAGTACTATGTACTACCCTACCTATCAGTACTATGTTAAACTACTACTATACCTATCAGTACTATGTACTACCCTACCTATCAGTACTATGTTAAACTACTACTATACCTATCAGTACTATGTACTACCCTACCTATCAGTACTATGTACTACCCTACCTATCAGTACTATGTACTACCCTACCTATCAGTACTGTTAAACTACTACTATACCTATCAGTACTATGTACTACCCTACCTATCAGTACTATGTACTACCCTACCTATCAGTACTATGTACTACCCTACCTATCAGTACTATGTTAAACTACTACTATACCTATCAGTACTATGTTAAACTACTACCCTACCTATCAGTACTATGTACTACCCTACCTATCAGTACTATGTACTACCCTACCTATCAGTACTATGTACTACCCTACCTATCAGTACTATGTTAAACTACTACTATACCTATCAGTACAATGTACTACCCTACCTATCAGTACTGTTAAACTACTACTATACCTATCAGTACTATGTACTACCCTACCTATCAGTACTATGTACTACCCTACCTATCAGTACTATGTACTACCCTACCTATCAGTACTATGTTAAACTACTACTATACCTATCAGTACTATGTTAAACTTCTACTATACCTATCAGTACTATGTACTACCCTACCTATCAGTACTATGTTAAACTACTACCCTACCTATCAGTACTATGTTAAACTACTACTATACCTATCAGTACTATGTACTACCCTACCTATCAGTACTATGTACTACCCTACCTATCAGTACTATGTACTACCCTACCTATCAGTACTATATTAAACTACTACTATACCTATCAGTACTATGTACTACCCTACCTATCAGTACTATGTTAAACTACCCTACCTATCAGTACTATGTTAAACTACTACTATACCTATCAGTACTATGTTAAACTACTACCCTACCTATCAGTACTATGTTAAACTACTACCCTACCTATCAGTACTATGTTAAACTACTACCCTACCTATCAGTACTATGTACTACCCTACCTATCAGTACTATGTACTACCCTACCTATCAGTACTATGTACTACCCTACCTATCAGTACTATGTTAAACTACCACTATACCTATCAGTACTATGTTAAACTACTACTATACCTATCAGTACTATGTACTACCCTACCTATCAGTACTATGTTAAACTACTACCCTACCTATCAGTACTATGTACTACCCTACCTATCAGTACTATGTACTACCCTACCTATCAGTACTATGTTAAACTACTACCCTACCTATCAGTACTATGTTAAACTACTACTATACCTATCAGTACTATGTACTACTATACCTATCAGTACTATGTACTACCCTACCTATCAGTACTATGTACTACCCTACCTATCAGTACTATGTTAAACTACTACTATACCTATCAGTACAATGTACTACCCTACCTATCAGTACTATGTTAAACTACTACTATACCTATCAGTACTATGTACTACCCTACCTATCAGTGCTATGTACTACCCTACCTATCAGTACTATGTTAAACTACTACTATACCTATCAGTACTATGTACTACCCTACCTATCAGTACTATGTTAAACTACTACTATACCTATCAGTACTATGTACTACCCTACCTATCAGTACTATGTACTACCCTACCTATCAGTACTATGTACTACCCTACCTATCAGTACTGTTAAACTACTACTATACCTATCAGTACTATGTACTACCCTACCTATCAGTACTATGTACTACCCTACCTATCAGTACTATGTACTACCCTACCTATCAGTACTATGTTAAACTACTACTATACCTATCAGTACTATGTTAAACTACTACCCTACCTATCAGTACTATGTACTACCCTACCTATCAGTACTGTTAAACTACTACTATACCTATCAGTACTATGTACTACCCTACCTATCAGTACTATGTACTACCCTACCTATCAGTACTATGTACTACCCTACCTATCAGTACTATGTTAAACTACTACTATACCTATCAGTACTATGTTAAACTTCTACTATACCTATCAGTACTATGTACTACCCTACCTATCAGTACTATGTTAAACTACTACCCTACCTATCAGTACTATGTTAAACTACTACTATACCTATCAGTACTATGTACTACCCTACCTATCAGTACTATATACTACCCTACCTATCAGTACTATGTACTACCCTACCTATCAGTACTATATTAAACTACTACTATACCTATCAGTACTATATACTACCCTACCTATCAGTACTATGTTAAACTACCCTACCTATCAGTACTATGTTAAACTACTACTATACCTATCAGTACTATGTTAAACTACTACCCTACCTATCAGTACTATGTTAAACTACTACCCTACCTATCAGTACTATGTACTACCCTACCTATCAGTACTATGTACTACCCTACCTATCAGTACTATGTACTACCCTACCTATCAGTACTATGTTTAACATAGTACTGATAGGTATAGTAGTAGTTTAACATAGTACTGATAGGTATCAGTACTGATAGGTAGGGTAAATAGTACTGATAGGTAGGTATACATAGTACTGATAGGTAGGGTATTTAACATAGTACTGATAGGTAGGGTTGTGTTTAACATAGTACTGATAGGTATAGTAGTAGTTTAACTACTACCCTACCTATCAGTACTATGTACTACCCTACCTATCAGTACTGTTAAACTACTACTATACCTATCAGTACTATGTACTACCCTACCTATCAGTACTATGTACTACCCTACCTATCAGTACTATGTACTACCCTACCTATCAGTACTATGTTAAACTACTACTATACCTATCAGTACTATGTTAAACTTCTACTATACCTATCAGTACTATGTACTACCCTACCTATCAGTACTATGTACTACCCTACCTATCAGTACTATGTTAAACTACTACCCTACCTATCAGTACTATGTTAAACTACTACTATACCTATCAGTACTATGTACTACCCTACCTATCAGTACTATGTACTACCCTACCTATCAGTACTATGTTAAACTACTACTATACCTATCAGTACTATGTTAAACTACTACTATACCTATCAGTACTATGTACTACCCTACCTATCAGTACTATGTACTACCCTACCTATCAGTACTATGTACTACCCTACCTATCAGTACTATATTAAACTACTACTATACCTATCAGTACTATGTACTACCCTACCTATCAGTACTATGTTAAACTACCCTACCTATCAGTACTATGTTAAACTACTACTATACCTATCAGTACTATGTTAAACTACTACCCTACCTATCAGTACTATGTTAAACTACTACCCTACCTATCAGTACTATGTACTACCCTACCTATCAGTACTATGTACTACCCTACCTATCAGTACTATGTACTACCCTACCTATCAGTACTATGTACTACCCTACCTATCAGTACTATGTACTACCCTACCTATCAGTACTATGTACTACCCTACCTATCAGTACTATATTAAACTACTACTATACCTATCAGTACTATGTACTACCCTACCTATCAGTACTATGTTAAACTACTACTATACCTATCAGTACTATGTACTACCCTACCTATCAGTACTATGTTAAACTACTACTATACCTATCAGTACTATGTTAAACTACTACCCTACCTATCAGTACTATGTTAAACTACTACCCTACCTATCAGTACTATGTACTACCCTACCTATCAGTACTATGTACTACCCTACCTATCAGTACTATGTACTACCCTACCTATCAGTACTATGTTAAACTACTACTATACCTATCAGTACTATGTACTACCCTACCTATCAGTACTATGTACTACCCTACCTATCAGTACTATGTACTACCCTACCTATCAGTACTATGTTAAACTACTACTATACCTATCAGTACTATGTTAAACTACTACCCTACCTATCAGTACTATGTTAAACTACTACCCTACCTATCAGTACTATGTACTACCCTACCTATCAGTACTATGTACTACCCTACCTATCAGTACTATGTACTACCCTACCTATCAGTACTATGTTTAACATAGTACTGATAGGTATCAGTAGTAGTTTAACATAGTACTGATAGGTAGGGTACCTATCAGTACTGATGGTAAACTACTACTATACTATAGGTAGGGTATGTACATAATACTGATAGGTAGGGTAGTAGTTTAACATAGTACTGATAGGTAGGGTAGTAGTTTAACATAGTACTGATAGGTATAGTAGTAGTTTAACTACTACCCTACCTATCAGTACTATGTACTACCCTACCTATCAGTACTGTTAAACTACTACTATACCTATCAGTACTATGTACTACCCTACCTATCAGTACTATGTACTACCCTACCTATCAGTACTATGTACTACCCTACCTATCAGTACTATGTTAAACTACTACTATACCTATCAGTACTATGTTAAACTTCTACTATACCTATCAGTACTATGTACTACCCTACCTATCAGTACTATGTACTACCCTACCTATCAGTACTATGTTAAACTACTACCCTACCTATCAGTACTATGTTAAACTACTACTATACCTATCAGTACTATGTACTACCCTACCTATCAGTACTATGTACTACCCTACCTATCAGTACTATGTTAAACTACTACTATACCTATCAGTACTATGTTAAACTACTACTATACCTATCAGTACTATGTACTACCCTACCTATCAGTACTATGTACTACCCTACCTATCAGTACTATATTAAACTACTACTATACCTATCAGTACTATGTACTACCCTACCTATCAGTACTATGTTAAACTACCCTACCTATCAGTACTATGTTAAACTACTACTATACCTATCAGTACTATGTTAAACTACTACCCTACCTATCAGTACTATGTTAAACTACTACCCTACCTATCAGTACTATGTACTACCCTACCTATCAGTACTATGTACTACCCTACCTATCAGTACTATGTACTACCCTACCTATCAGTACTATGTACTACCCTACCTATCAGTACTATATTAAACTACTACTATACCTATCAGTACTATGTACTACCCTACCTATCAGTACTATGTTAAACTACTACTATACCTATCAGTACTATGTACTACCCTACCTATCAGTACTATGTTAAACTACTACCCTACCTATCAGTACTATGTTAAACTACTACCCTACCTATCAGTACTATGTACTACCCTACCTATCAGTACTATGTACTACCCTACCTATCAGTACTATGTACTACCCTACCTATCAGTACTATGTACTACCCTACCTATCAGTACTATGTTAAACTACTACTATACCTATCAGTACTATGTACTACCCTACCTATCAGTACTATGTACTACCCTACCTATCAGTACTATGTACTACCCTACCTATCAGTACTATGTACTACCCTACCTATCAGTACTATGTTAAACTACTACTATACCTATCAGTACTATGTACTACCCTACCTATCAGTACTATGTACTACCCTACCTATCAGTACTATGTACTACCCTACCTATCAGTACTATGTTAAACTACTACTATACCTATCAGTACTATGTACTACCCTACCTATCAGTACTATGTACTACCCTACCTATCAGTACTATATTAAACTACTACTATACCTATCAGTACTATGTTAAAACTACTACCCTACCTATCAGTACTATGTTAAACTACCACTATACATATTAGTACTATGTTAAAACTACTACCCTACCTATCAGTACTATATTAAACTACTACTATACCTATCAGTACTATGTTAAAACTACTACCCTACCTATCAGTACTATGTTAAACTACTACTATACCTATCAGTACTATGTACTACCCTACCTATCAGTACTATGTACTACCCTACCTATCAGTACTATATTAAACTACTACTATACCTATCAGTACTATGTTAAAACTACTACCCTACCTATCAGTACTATGTTAAACTACTACTATACCTATCAGTACTATGTACTACCCTACCTATCAGTACTGTTAAACTACTACTATACCTATCAGTACTATGTACTACCCTACCTATCAGTACTATGTACTACCCTACCTATCAGTACTATGTACTACCCTACCTATCAGTACTATGTTAAACTACTACTATACCTATCAGTACTATGTTAAACTACTACCCTACCTATCAGTACTATGTACTACCCTACCTATCAGTACTGTTAAACTACTACTATACCTATCAGTACTATGTACTACCCTACCTATCAGTACTATGTACTACCCTACCTATCAGTACTATGTACTACCCTACCTATCAGTACTATGTTAAACTACTACTATACCTATCAGTACTATGTTAAACTTCTACTATACCTATCAGTACTATGTACTACCCTACCTATCAGTACTATGTACTACCCTACCTATCAGTACTATGTTAAACTACTACCCTACCTATCAGTACTATGTTAAACTACTACTATACCTATCAGTACTATGTACTACCCTACCTATCAGTACTATGTACTACCCTACCTATCAGTACTATGTTAAACTACTACTATACCTATCAGTACTATGTTAAACTACTACTATACCTATCAGTACTATGTACTACCCTACCTATCAGTACTATGTACTACCCTACCTATCAGTACTATGTACTACCCTACCTATCAGTACTATATTAAACTACTACTATACCTATCAGTACTATGTACTACCCTACCTATCAGTACTATGTTAAACTACCCTACCTATCAGTACTATGTTAAACTACTACTATACCTATCAGTACTATGTTAAACTACTACCCTACCTATCAGTACTATGTTAAACTACTACCCTACCTATCAGTACTATGTACTACCCTACCTATCAGTACTATGTACTACCCTACCTATCAGTACTATGTACTACCCTACCTATCAGTACTATGTACTACCCTACCTATCAGTACTATGTACTACCCTACCTATCAGTACTATATTAAACTACTACTATACCTATCAGTACTATGTACTACCCTACCTATCAGTACTATGTTAAACTACTACTATACCTATCAGTACTATGTACTACCCTACCTATCAGTACTATGTTAAACTACTACTATACCTATCAGTACTATGTTAAACTACTACCCTACCTATCAGTACTATGTTAAACTACTACCCTACCTATCAGTACTATGTACTACCCTACCTATCAGTACTATGTACTACCCTACCTATCAGTACTATGTACTACCCTACCTATCAGTACTATGTTAAACTACTACTATACCTATCAGTACTATGTACTACCCTACCTATCAGTACTATGTACTACCCTACCTATCAGTACTATGTACTACCCTACCTATCAGTACTATGTTAAACTACTACTATACCTATCAGTACTATGTACTACCCTACCTATCAGTACTATGTACTACCCTACCTATCAGTACTATATTAAACTACTACTATACCTATCAGTACTATGTTAAAACTACTACCCTACCTATCAGTACTATGTTAAACTACCACTATACATATTAGTACTATGTTAAAACTACTACCCTACCTATCAGTACTATATTAAACTACTACTATACCTATCAGTACTATGTTAAAACTACTACCCTACCTATCAGTACTATGTTAAACTACTACTATACCTATCAGTACTATGTACTACCCTACCTATCAGTACTATGTACTACCCTACCTATCAGTACTATATTAAACTACTACTATACCTATCAGTACTATGTTAAAACTACTACCCTACCTATCAGTACTATGTTAAACTACTACTATACCTATCAGTACTATGTTAAACTACTACTATACCTATCAGTACTATGTACTACCCTACCTATCAGTACTATATTAAACTACTACTATACCTATCAGTACTATGTTAAAACTACTACCCTACCTATCAGTACTATATTAAACTACTACTATACCTATCAGTACTATGTTAAAACTACTACCCTACCTATCAGTACTATGTTAAACTACTACTATACCTATCAGTACTATGTTAAACTACTACCCTACCTATCAGTACTATGTTAAACTACCACTATACATATTAGTACCCTGTACTACCCTACCTATCAGTACTATGTTAAACTACCACTATACATATTAGTACTATGTTAAACTACTACTACTACGTAGAAAAAGTGCTGTAATTTCTAGACGGTTCACCCGATATGGATGAACATACCCTTAAATGAACGCTGACAGTTTGTTTGCACTTTAACCTCACAGTCATTTATGTTGTTGTTGATGTTTGTGTGTACTCACTGGGAGGTAGTGATCTATGTGTTGTTGTTGTTGATGTTTGTGTGTACTCACTGAGAGGTAGGGTTCTACGTTTGTTGTTGTTGATGTTTGTGTGTACTCACTGAGAGGTAGGGTTCTACGTTTGTTGTTGTTGATGTTTTTGTGTACTCACTGGGAGGTAGTGATCTATGTGTTGTTGATGTTTGTGTGTACTCACTGGGAGGTAGTGATCTATGTGTTGTTGTTGTTGATGTTTGTGTGTACTCACTGGGAGGTAGTGATCTATGTGTTGTTGTTGATGTTTGTGTGTACTCCCTGGGAGGTAGGGATCTGCATTTGTTGTTGTTGATATTTGTGTGTACTCACTCGGAGGTAGTTGAGGGTGGAGTTCGACAGTCCACATCTGGTGATGTTCTTAGACAGCTGGTCTAACATCTGGGGGTCCTGGGCCTGTAGGGTTAGAGGTCAGAGGTTTGAGAGATCAGGGGTCCGAGTCGTCAGGGGTCCGAGAGGTCAGGGGTCCGAGAGGTCAGGGGTCCGAGAGGTCAGGGGTGCGAGAGGTCAGGGGTGCGAGAGGTCAGGGGTGCGAGAGGTCAGGGGTGCGAGAGGTCAGGGGTTGAAGAGGTCAGGGGTCCGAGAGGTCAGGGTTCCGAGAGGTCAGGGTTCCGAGAAGTCAGGGTTCCGAGAAGTCAGGGTTCCGAGAGGTCAGGGGTCCGAGAGGTCAGGGGTTCGAGAGGTCAGGGGTGCGAGAGGTCAGGGGTGCGAGAGGTCAGGTGTGCGAGAGGTCAGGGGTGCGAGAGGTCAGGGGTGCGAGAGGTCAGGGGTGCGAGAGGTCAGGGGTGCGAGAGGTCAGGGGTGCGAGAGGTCAGGGTGCGAGAGGTCAGGGGTGCGAGAGGTCAGGGGTGCGAGAGGTCACCATGTATTGATCTGTCTCCCATCGCTATTAGACAACAGGTGAATGTGTTTAACTCACGTGCATGGCCAGTATACTGCGTGGTATCAGTTCACGGTGCTGTCGGATGCTGAAGTGCCACGTCTTGATCCTCATCATGTCGTCAAACATGAACTCCAGGTACAGACGACCCTCCACACACACCTAGAGGGGTCAGAGGTCAGCGTTGCACTTTCTACAAAAGGAGATCACGAAAGTTATGTTCCGAATATTTGTTGCGCGCAAAGATAGCAATTCACCAGCAACTATGTGCCGAATCCTAGCATGACTTACATGTGTAGACTTTCACATAGAAGATGCACTGAACTCCTTCAGTTGAGTTATAAATGCAGATTTTGATGTTAGGAATCTCCCTCATGTTTACAATAGTGTCCGCAGGAAAGACATAGCCTACGCACACACACACACACCTGTGTGAACATGGGTTTTCCGTTCTGCGTAACCATGGTACACTGGTCACAGTCCAGCGAGACGAAGTTGTTGTGGAAGGACTCTTTGGGGTGCTTCAACACGTAGTAGAGGTCGGTGGCGCCCCCCTCGAATATACTCCGGAAGTACCGCGGGATCAACGTCCGGCCAATCGCTGCGGAGGAGGAGGAGGAGACAGGAAGCAGAAGAACAGTGGAGCGTAAGTACACAACAACAGAGTCTCATAGGGTGGTTTCCCAGACACACATTATCCCTGGTCCTGAACCAATCAGCCAGATCAACGGAGGATCCAGGCTTCGTCTGTGTCCAGGAAACTGGCCGTATTCATTACAAAACAGACTACAATCATGACTTTTTGGCACTAACTCTTTTGCATTGACTATGCACACACACTCACCCCAACAAACACACACACACACTCACTCACCCAATCAAACACACACACACACACACTCACCCAAACACACACACACACACACACGCATAATGACACCACACATACTTCCACTCCAACACACACTATATATTCCCACACACACACTCACCCAAACACACACACACACAGCACACTTTCATACTCGCTACCAAAGCTGCTGCTACTGTCTGTTATCTATCCTGTTGCCGAGTCACTTCAGCCCTACCTATATGTACAGTATATAGCTACCTCAATTACCTCATAGCCCTGCACAATGACTCAGTACGGGTACTCACTGTATATAACCATGTTATTACCTCATAGCCCTGCACAATGACTCAGTACTGGTACTCACTGTATATAACCATGTTATTACCTCATATCCCTACACAATGACTCAGTACGGGTACTCACAGTATATAACCATGTTATTACCTCATATCCCTGCACATTGGCTCAGTACTGGTACTCACTGTATATAACCATGTTATTATCTCATAGCCCTGCACAATGACTCAGTACTGGTACTCACTGTATATAACCATGTTATTACCTCATATCCCTGCACATTGACTCAGTACTGGTACTCACTGTATATAACCATGTTATTACCTCATATCCCTGCACAACAACTCAGTACTGGTACTTCCTGTACATAACCATGTTATTTTCACTGTGGATTTCTTCCTCGTGTCACAATTTCAATATTTTTTTTCTTTCATCTCTAACTATGCAGTGTTGGAAATAATTTCCCTGTTAGTCTACACCTGTTGTCTATGAAGCATTTCCCTGTTAGTCTACACCTGTTGTCTATGAAGCATTTCCCTGGTAGTCTACACCTGTTGTCTATGAAGCATTTCCCTGGTAGTCTACACCTGTTGTCTATGAAGCATTTCCCTGTTAGTCATGTGACCTAAAACATTTGAATCTAATAACAGGACGCAGAGAAAACAACAACAACTGTCTCTGTGTCCGTCTCTGTGTGTGTGTGTGTGTGTGTGTTCTTACTGTATCTCTTGGGCCCATCCTCCAGACAGAAGGTTATGGTCAACATGGCATCGTCCTCAAAGAACTCTGTAGTGAATGCATCCCACCACAGATTATCACATTCCTAGAGAGAGGAGAGAAAGAGAGAGAGAGGGATAGGGATAGGGAGAGAGAGAGAGAGAGGGATAGGGAGAGGGAGAGAGAGAGAGGGATAGGGAGAGGGAGAGAGAGAGAGAGAGAGGGAGAGAGAGAGAGGGATAGGGAGAGGGAGAGAGAGAGGGGATAGGGATAGGGAGAGAGAGAGAGAGAGAGAGGATAGGGAGAGGGAGAGAGAGAGAGGGATAGGGAGAGAGAGAGAGAGAGAGAGAGGGATAGGGAGAGGGAGAGAGAGAGAGGGATAGGGAGAGGGAGAGAGAGAGAGGGGATAGGGAGAGGGAGAGAGAGAGGGATAGGGAGAGGGAGAGAAAGAGAGAGAGAGGGATAGGGAGAGGGAGAGAGAGAGAGGGATAGGGAGAGGGAGAGAAAGAGAGAGAGAGGGAGAGAGGGAGAGGGAGAGGGAGAGAGAGAGAGGGATAGGGAGAGGGAGAGAAAGAGAGAGAGAGGGATAGGGAGAGGGAGAGAGAGAGAGGGAGAGGGAGAGAAAGAGAGAGAGAGGGATAGGGAGAGGGAGAGAGAGAGAGGGATAGGGAGAGGGAGAGAGAGAGAGATATGGAGAAAGGAGAGAGAGGGGAATAGTTAGCAACATGTTAAAATCAGCCTAGTAGGTACTAAAAAAAATAACTCTGTAGTGAATGCATCCTACCACAGATTATCACAGTGCTGGAGAGAGGAGAGGGGGAGTTAGCACAGTATTCAGTATGGTAGTCTTAGTAAAATGACGTGAGAACGAGGGGGAAGAAGAATGATAGACAGACAGGCAGACAGACGTGCAGACAGACAGACGGGCAGACAGACAGACGTGCAGACAGATAGACGGGCAGACAGATAGACGGGCAGACAGACAGACGGGCAGACAGACAGACGGGCAGACAGACAGACGTGCAGACAGACAGACATGCAGACGTGCTGACAGATAGACGGGCAGACAGACATGCAGACGGGCAGACAGACAGACGGGCAGACAGACAGACGGGCAGACCGACAGACGGGCAGACAGACAGACGGGCAGACAGACGGGCAGACAGACGGGCAGACAGACAGATGTGCAGACAGACGGGCAGACAGACAGACGGGCAGACAGACAAACGGGCAGACAGACAAACGGGCAGACAGACGGGCAGACAGATAGACATGCAGACAGACAGACATGCAGACAGGAAGACGGGCAGACAGACAGACAGACGTGCAGACAGACAGACGTGCAAACAGACAGACGTGCAGACAGATAAACGGGCAGACAGACATACAGACAGAGGTGCAGACAGATAGACGGGCAGACAGATAGACGGGCAGACAGATAGACGGGCAGACAGATAGACGGGCAGACAGACAGACGGGCAGACAGACAGACGGGCAGAGAGATGAAGTTAGCGTTCAGCTCCATTCTACCTCCGTCCAGTTCTGTAGTCGTTTGTTGAGCTCAAATATCCTGTAGTCTGTCTGGTTCCCGTATGGTGTGTGTCTCCTGAGACAGACAGGAAAGGTTAGATGGACTTGGGCCAAGTAACGGCGCCTCTTATAGAAAACTGGCTTTAACCGCACCAAATATACAGTTGAAGTCGGAAGTTTACATACACCTTAGCCAAATACATTTAAACTCAGTTTTTCACAATTCCTGACATTTATCCTAGTAAGAATTCTCTGTTTTAGGTCAGTTAGGATCACCACTTTATTTTAAGAATGTGAAATGTCAGAATAATAGTAGAGAGAATTATTTATTTCAGCTTTTATTTCTTTCATCACATTCCCAGTGGGTCAGACGTTTACATGCACTCAATTAGTATTTGGTAGCATTGCCTTTAAATTGTTTCACTTGGGTCAAACGTTTCGGGTAGCCTTCCACAAGCTTCCCACAATAAGTTGGGTGAATATTGTCCCATTCCTCCTGACATAGCTGGTGTAACGGAGTCAGGTTTGTAGGCCTCCTTGCTCACACACGCTTTTTCAGTTCTGCCCACAAATTCTCTATAGGTTTGAGGTCAGGGCTTTGTGATGGTCACTCCAATACCTTGACTTTGTTGTCCTTAAGCCATTTTGCCACAACTTTGGAAGTATGCTTGGGATCATTGTCCATTTGGAAGACCCATTTGTGACCAAGCTTTAGATGTAGCTTCAATATATCCACATAATTTTCCTCCTCATGATGCCATCTATTTTGTGACATGCACCAGTCCCTCCTGCAGCAAAGCACCCCACAACATGATGCTGCCACCCCCGTGCTTTACGATTGAGATGGGGTTCTTCGGCTTGCAAGCCTCCCCCTTTTTCCTCCAAACATAACGATGGTCATTATGGCCAAACAGTTCTATTTGTTTCATCAGACCAGAGGACATACAATCTTTGTCCCCATGTGCAGTTGCAAACCGTAGTCTGGCTTTTATATGGCAGTTTTGGAACAGTGGCTTCTTCCTTGCTGAGCGGCCTTTCAGGTTATGTCGATATAGGACTTGTTTTACTGTGGATATAGATACTTTTGGACCTGTTTCCTCCAGCATCTTCACAAGGTCCTTTGCTGTTGTTCTGGGATTGATTTGCACTTTTCACACCAAAGTACGTTCATCTCTAGGAGACAGAATGCATCTCCTTCCTGAGCGGTATGACGGCTGTGTGGTCCCATGGTGTTTATACTTGTGTACTATTGTTTGTACAGATGAACGTGGTACCTTCAGGCGGTTGGAAATTGCTCCCAAGGATGAACCAGACTTGTGGAGGTCTACAATTATTTTTCTGAGGTCTTGATGGTCTTTGATTTCCCCATGATGTCAAGCAAAGAGGCACTGAGTTTGAAGGTAGGCCTTCAAATACATCCACAGGTACACCTCCTATTGACTCAAATTATGTCAATTAGCCTATCAGAAGCTTCTAAAGCCATGACATCATTTTCTGGAATTTTCCAAGCTGTTTAAATGCACAGTCAACTTAGTGTATGTAAACTTCTGACCCACTGGAATTGTGATACAGTGAACTATAAGTGAAATAATCTGTCTGTAAACAATTGTTGGAAAATTAACTTTTGTCACGCACAAAGTAGATTTGCCAAAACTACAGTTTGTTAACAAGAAATTTGTGGTTGAAAAACCAGTTTTAATGACTCCAACCTCAGTGTATGTAAACTTCCCACTTCAACAGTAAAATCTACTGGAACCTAAACTGAGTACAGGCACATATTTCAATCCACTAAAAACGCAGACGGTAGCAGAAATGGATGCAGGTCTGTGATATCTAGACCAGAAACATCCAGACTAGAAACTGTAAGTCTTACCCTATTCCAGGCTCCAGGTATGAGGGGGGGTACATGGGGGTTGGGCTGCAGAGAGAGAAAACAAACTGTCAAGGAAACATCTAGATTAATACACACAAAATGTGAATTGTAACTGTTGCCTGTTATCTGTAAGAACCAGATGAGACAGTTAGCCTAGACATGTACCCCCCCCCCCAAACACACACACACACACACACATCACCCTGAGATCTGGACGAGCTAGCAGGGCTTCCTGTAACAATCCATCTCGGGGGAGGAGCTAACCGCTCACCCCGACTCAGAAAGACACACACACACGCACTACATAAATGACACACAGAATGCAACAACGGGTCAGGTGTGTGTGCATCCTACTGACCCCAGGTCTCTGTCCAGCATGGTGCCGGGGTGGAACGGGGGAAGGAGCTGCCGTTGGGGGCTCCTTTGGAGAGTACAGCTTGAATGACTTGGAGGAACAGCCTGAAAGACAGAGAGCATGACAACTGTATGACTTGGAGGAACAGCCTGAAAGACAGAGAGCATGACCACTGAATGACTTGGAGGAACAGCCTGAAAGACAGAGAGCATGACCACTGAATGACTTGGAGGAACAGCCTGAAAGACAGAGAGCATGACAACTGAATGACTTGGAGGAACAGCCTGAAAGACAGAGAGCATGACCACTGAATGACTTGGAGGAACAGCCTGAAAGACAGAGAGCATGACAACTGAATGACTTGGAGGAACAGCCTGAAAGACAGAGAGCATGACCACTGAATGACTTGGAGGAACAGCCTGAAAGACAGAGAGCATGACCACTGAATGACTTGGAGGAACAGCCTGAAAGACAGAGAGCATGACCACTGAATGACTTGGAGGAACAGCCTGAAAGACAGAGAGCATGACAACTGAATGACTTGGAGGAACAGCCTGAAAGACAGAGAGCATGACAACTGTAACGGCTGAATAAGGAGCCGACGTACAGAACACGTGATGAGTTATTATAGTTCCAGTCGAAATGTGTCACTTCCTGGGCAACCAGACGACATTTGTTTACGACTTTACTTTCGGGGTTGTACACCGGCTTGAAAGGGGAATTTCACAGCTGTTTACATGGTACAATAAGTCTCCACAAGACACCTGCTTCATTTGTCACATGAACTGAAATGAAGAACTAGTAGAATTCTATCGACCAGGAAATGGCAGAACGACATCTTCATACTGCATCTTTAAGTGATCAGTGTGTGTGTGGACACTAGTAGGGACGACCAGTTCTGCCCTACTTTCACATGGCTGCACCCATTCACAGGTAAGCAGCCACACCACACACACACACACACACACACACACACACACTTTTCCTAACATAAAGGTGCAGGACAACAATTTCCCTAAACCAATAACTCTTGTACACACACGGCCTCTACACTGTATCCCCTCTCCCATCACAGCCACCCCTTCTTCTACGCCCCTAAACTGACCCCTTACACATTCTAACCCTCACTCTATCATAACAACCATCTAGCCAGTCCTACCCCTCCTCTCTATCATAACAACCATCTAGCCAGTCCTACCCCTCCTCTCTCTATCATAACAACCATCTAGCCAGTCCTACCCTTCCTCCTCTCTCTATAACAACCATCTAGCCAGTCCTACCCCTCCTCTCTCTATAACAACCATCTAGCCAGTCCTACCCCTCCTCTCTCTATAACAACCATCTAGCCAGTCCTACCCTTCCTCCTCTCTCTATAACAACCATCTAGCCAGTCCTACCCCTCCTTTCTCTATCATAACAACCATCTAGCCAGTCCTACCCCTCCTCTCTCTATCATAACAACCATCTAGCCAGTCCTACCCCTCCTCTCTCTATAACAACCATCTAGCCAGTCTTACCCCTCATCTCTCTATAACAACCATCTAGCCAGTCCTACCCCTCCTCTCTATCATAACAACCATCTAGCCAGTCCTACCCCTCCTCTCTATCATAACAACCATCTAGCCAGTCCTACCCCTCCTCTCTATCATAACAACCATCTTGCCAGTCCTACACCTCCTCTCTCTATAACAACCATCTAGCCAGTCCTACCCCTCCTCTCTCTATAACAACCATCTAGCCAGTCCTACCCCTCATCTCTCTATAACAACCATCTAGCCAGTCCTACCCCTCCTCTCTCTATAACAACCATCTAGCCAGTCCTACCCCTCATCTCTCTATAACAACCATCGAGCCAGTCCTACCCCTCCTCTCTCTATACCAACCATCTAGCCAGTCCTACCCTCCTCTCTCTATAACAACCATCTAGCCAGTCCTACCCTCATCTCTCTATAACAACCATCGAGCCAGTCCTACCCCTCCTCTCTCTATAACAACCATCTAGCCAGTCCTACCCCTCCTCTCTCTAACAACCATCTAGCCAGTCCTACCCCTCCTCCTCTCTATATCATAACAACCATCTAGCCAGTCCTACCCCTCCTCTCTCTATAACAACCATCTAGCCAGTCCTACCCCTCCTCCGTTCTCTATCATAACAACCATCTAGCCAGTCCTACCCCTCCTCTCTCTATAACAACCATCTAGCCAGTCCTACCCCTCATCTCTCTATAACAACCATCGAGCCAGTCCTACCCCTCCTCTCTCTATCATAACAACCATCTAGCCAGTCCTACCCCTCCTATCTCTATCATAACAACCATCTAGCCAGTTCTACCCCTCCTCCTCTCTATCATAACAACCATCTAGCCAGTCCTACCCCTCCTCCTCTCTCTATAACAACCATCTAGCCAGTCCTACCCTCCTCTCTCTATAACAACCATCTAGCCAGTCCTACCCCTCATCTCTCTATAACAACCATCGAGCCAGTCCTACCCTCCTCTCTCTATAACAACCATCTAGCCAGTCCTACCCCTCCTCTCTCTAACAACCATCTAGCCAGTCCTACCCCTCCTCCTCTCTATATCATAACAACCATCTAGCCAGTCCTACCCTCCTCTCTCTATAACAACCATCTAGCCAGTCCTACCCCTCCTCCGTTCTCTATCATAACAACCATCTAGCCAGTCCTACCCCTCCTCTCTCTATAACAACCATCTAGCCAGTCCTACCCCTCCTCTCTCTAACAACCATCTAGCCAGTCCTACCCCCTCCTCCTCTCTCTATCATAACAACCATCTAGCCAGTCCTACCCCTCCTCCGTTCTCTATCATAACAACCATCTAGCCAGTCCTACCCCTCCTCTCTCTAACAACCATCTAGCCAGTCCTACCCCTCCTCCTCTCTCTATCATAACAACCATCTAGCCAGTCCTACCCCTCCTCCGTTCTCTATCATAACAACCATCTAGCCAGTCCTACCCCTCCTCTCTCTATAACAACCATCTAGCCAGTCCTACCCTTCCTCTCTCTATCATAACAACCATCTAGCCAGTCCTACCCCTCCTCCTCTCTATATCATAACAACCATGTA
The DNA here is from genome assembly GCF_036934945.1 of Oncorhynchus masou masou. Taxonomy (NCBI): domain Eukaryota; kingdom Metazoa; phylum Chordata; class Actinopteri; order Salmoniformes; family Salmonidae; genus Oncorhynchus; species Oncorhynchus masou. The sequence continues at coordinate 12,734,174 of NC_088216.1, forward strand.
GCCAGTCCTACCCCTCCTCTCTCTATAACAACCATCTAGCCAGTCCTACCCCTCCTCTCTCTATAACAACCATCTAGCCAGTCCTACCCCTCCTCTCTCTATAACAACCATCTAGCCAGTCCTACCCCTCCTCTCTCTATAACAACCATCTAGCCAGTCCTACCCTTCCTCTCTCTATCATAACAACCATCTTGCTAGTCCTACCCCTCCTCTCTCTATAACAACCATCTAGCCAGTCCTACCCCTCCTCTCTCTATCATAACAACCATCTAGCCAGTCTTACCCCTCCTCTCTCTATAACAACCATCTAGCCAGTCCTACCCCTCCTCTCTCTATCATAACAACCATCTAGCCAGTCTTACCCCTCCTCTCTCTATCATAACAACCATCTAGCCAGTCCTACCCCTCCTATCTCTATCATAACAACCATCTAGCCAGTTCTACCCCTCCTCCTCTCTATCATAACAACCATCTAGCCAGTCCTACCCCTCCTCTCTATCATAACAACCATCTAGCCAGTCCTACCCCTCCTCCTCTCTCTATAACAACCATCTAGCCAGTCCTACCCCTCCTCTCTCTATAACAACCATCTAGCCAGTCCTACCCCTCCTCTCTCTATAACAACCATCTAGCCAGTCCTACCCCTCCTCTCTCTATAACAACCATCTAGCCAGTCCTACCCCTCCTCTCTCTATCATAACAACCATCTAGCCAGTCCTACCCCTCCTCTCTATCATAACAACCATCTAGCCAGTCCTACCCCTCCTCTCTATCATAACAACCATCTAGCCAGTCCTACCCCTCCTCTCTCTATAACAACCATCTAGCCAGTCCTAACCCCTCCTCCTCTCTATCATAACAACCATCTAGCCAGTCCTACCCCTCCTCTCTATCATAACAACCATCTAGCCAGTCCTACCCCTCCTCTCTCTATAACAACCATCTAGCCAGTCCTACCCCTCCTCTCTCTATAACAACCATCTAGCCAGTCCTACCCCTCCTCTCTCTAACAACCATCTAGCCAGTCCTACCCCTCCTCTCTCTATAACAACCATCTAGCCAGTCCTACCCCCTCCTCTCTCTATAACAACCATCTAGCCAGTCCTACCCTCCTCTCTCTATCATAACAACCATCTAGCCAGTCCTACCCCTCCTCTCTATCATAACAACCATCTAGCCAGTCCTACCCCTCCTCCTCTCTCTATAACAACCATCTAGCCAGTCCTACCCCTCCTCCTCTCTCTATAACAACCATCTAGCCAGTCCTACCCCTCCTCTCTCTATAACAACCATCGAGCCAGTCCTACCCCTCCTCTCTCTATAACAACCATCTAGCCAGTCCTACCCCTCCTCTCTCTATCATAACAACCATCTAGCCAGTCCTACGCCTCCTCCTCTCTATCATAACAACCATGTAGCCAGTCCTACCCCTCCTCTCTCTATCACAACAATCATCTAGCCAGTCCTACCCCTCCTCCTCTCTATATCATAACAACCATCTAGCCAGTCCTACCCCTCCCCTCTCTATAACAACCATCTAGCCAGTCCTACCCCTCCTCTTCTCTATCAGGTTGATTTTATAGTTTGGTGACAGAAGCATGAGATCATCAGCAAACAGTAGACATTTGACTTCAGATTGTAGTAGGGTGAGGCCGGGTGCTGCAGACTGTTCTAGTGCCCTCCTAAACTCTCTCTCCCCCATGCACGCACTCTCCCTCCCTCTCCAAAAAACAACATTGGTTTCAAACTTTAACAAAGCGAACAACTCTATGTACAGTGACTAGTTTGAACAATTTACATAGTAAATAAAAAATATTTACAGGAGAAACTGTACAGATGCAAAATCTAGTTTCCTTCTGTTACCAAACTATCTGCACAGTGAGGGTAAAATCTCCCTCTGTTTCCTTCTGTTACCAAACTATCTGCACAGTGAGGGTAAAATCTCCCTCTGTTTCCTTCTGTTACCAAACTATCTGCACAGTGAGGGTAAAATCTCCCTCTGTTTCCTTCTGTTACCAAACTATCTGCACAGTGAGGGTAAAATCTCCCTCTGTTTCCTTCTGTTACCAAACTATCTGCACAGTGAGGGTAAAATCTCCCTCTGTTTCCTTCTGTTACCAAACTATCTGCACAGTTAGGGTAAAATCGCCCTCTGTTTCCTTCTGTTACCAAACTATCTGCACAGTTAGGGTAAAATCTCCCCCTGTTTCCTTCTGTTACCATACTATCTGCAAAAAGTAGTCAGAATTGTTTCACTTTGAAATCAATGGTTTTTGTTTGTTATATGTTTTAACATGAAAAAACATAGTTTTAGCGTTACCATGGAATTGCCCCCCACTCTATGTCATGTCCTTCTCCCAAACATCCTCTACCCCGTCTCCTTCTCACACCCCTCTACTCCACCCTCCTCTATGTCACGTGGCACCACGTACCGCTAGCAGCATTTAAGCCACATGCTGTTATGTGCGAGCTGTCTCGTCTAGTGGTTCCCATCCGGGGATACTAGGACCCCTGGGGGTACCTGGCCTATCCACAGGGGGAGCTTGAGAAGACCGATGAGACCACAGGCAGACTGGTGAAAGGTACAGGTAGTCCGGGCAGAGCAACATTCAGTTGGTGGCACAGTAACCGTAAAAGGTTGGGAGCACTGGTCTAGTCTTATAAAAGTGCAAGGGGCATAAAAAAAACATTATATAAGGATTTGGCAACTTGTTCTCATTCTGAGAAATAAGCATATTCTTATCCAGGAAGCCACTTGACTTCAACATCTTAACAAAATGAACAGGCTGTTGTTCCAACGGATGGAGACGGACAGGGGGTGTATTCATAACAGTTCAACTGTTACACCTTGTTAGCAAGCAGTTTTTTTTATTTAACTAGGCAAGTCAGTTAAGAACAAATTCTTATTTACAATGACGGCCCACCCCAGCCAAACCCGGATGACGCCAGGCCAATTGTGCCCTGCCCTATGGGACTCCCAATCATGGCTGGTTGTGATACAGCCTGGAATCGAACCAGGGTCTGTAGTGACGCCTCTAGCACTGAGATGCAGTGCCTTAGACCGCTTCGCTCCTCGGGAGCTAAATTATTAGCTGGCTACTCACTAGCACCTGGGCTTGTGCTTGAGAGATCATTTATGAGTTCATTTTCTACCAGAAGTTGGCCATTATTAGTGCACGGAGCGGGTTATATTTGTAACAAAAAGGGCATTTTCATAGACAGACTTGAAAGCCAGGGAGTATTGCAAAAAAATGTCATTTTTAGTAGTTCGTATGGTTGTGGAAGGCTTATATTTAACCAAGGAAACATTTTACAAGCCCTGAATTCATTAGATTATTGCTGAATGTTTAAAATGCAGTGTATTGACCTTTATTTGCGCAACAACTCTTGTTAAGAGAAAACATTTTTAAAAAATAATAGATATCGGCCATAAGTATATAAAAAATATGTTTTTTAGGCCATATCCCAACTCTGTGGAAGACCAATAACCCTATGATAATAGCTGCATCACAACAAAATGAATCAATACATTAATTAATTAATATTATTTCCATTACAAGCTAAGAGACTACAGTACAAACCCATTAGCTGTGTGTGTGTGTGTGTGTATAAAGAACCATTAGCTCCGTTCCTTTACATGGTGGTAAACGATGGGTCAGTCCAAATCAAATCAGCAACAAGCCACACTTCCTCTGCTGCAAATTACCCTCTCTACAACAACACACACAGGGGGGGAGGAGAGACAACTTCCTGTCTTTGAGATGTGATGGTGGTGGTAATCTGATTTCCCTGACTGTAAATCTGACCTGTCATCAGATCAGGGAGCCAAACACAACATTCTCAGAGGAATTCCATTCGAGAATTCACGATTACAACTAAAGCCTAAACCTTCACGAATATATAATAAATAAATGTCATTCTAGATTCTAAAACCAGCATTTCACAAACTACAAAGACTCTAGCCTACTATGGCTACATTCGAAGTTGATAGCTTGAGTATTTCTAATTTGATAACAAATTAAATAGCTAGCTAGATTGTTTACAAGAAAGCGTGTACGACAGTAGTAGTCAGCTACAAGTATAAGGACAGGAGTGTTTGTCAACAGTGACAAGCATCAGCTGTGGCTCCATGAGAAGTCAGCTAGCTCCAAGCTAACTGGCTAACTACAATGTTCCATGTAGTTAGCATTACAAGCAAGCTACATCCCAACGCCGGGGGTTCACATATTGTTGCAAAATGCATCGATTGTGTAGCTGCATTTGATGATAAATTGGCGTAACTGCAACAGTAGCAAACGGTGATAGGACATCTTCAATCAAAACAAAGCCATACAAAATCGCTGACTACACACAACAGCGACGTAGCAGGCCCAACACACAGCTAAACGCTCAACTAGCCGCCTCCAGTTACCTTCTCTGGCAAATGGCTAGCTAACGTGCTAACCAGTTAACATTTAGAATTGTTATAGCAAAAATGTCAGAAGATACGCGCAAACTACAGCCATGCACATACATTGCAGAAATGTATATTTTATTGTTTAATAAAACGTTAGAAATGATTATAATATAAATAGACGTTTGCGTTTGACCAATGTAACCCTTTACCTGCAAGAGAAGTCCCAACCAAAGAATGATGTTTACAGAACTGGGCGAGTAGCTACCGTGTAGCACGCTCCTTGCGTAAAACGCTACGGTGGCTGACTGGTTCGTCGTAACGTAGTACGTCCCACGTTTTTAGAATAAACCAACAAATATTATAACGGGAATACTGGACCAGAAAATACGGACAATGAGAAATAGGTTATTTTATCCCTCATGGGGCCTTGTCGGTGGACACAAGCCTGCAGTCGATTTTACGTACAGACCCAGATAAGTCCTTTGTTCATGGGCAAACATGAACAATAGCTCTTGGCCCTCCCTCCTCCTTCTCTCTCTCTCTCAAGCGCTCACTCGCTTGTGCGCTGCTCCTCTCCTCCAGTCCAGTCACCCGCGCTCTCTCTCTATCCTTAGAATGAAAGATCCGGTAGAACGAGAGAACACCGCCCGCCACCTCCTTACTCTCGTACCCTATCCAGTCTCCCTTCCCCCTCTGTCCTTCTACAACACAGCGCATAGGTTGTTGGCTACGCATTGTTTCTGTACCATCGCTGAGCTCTCTCTATCGCCATAACTGACATGTATGGAAATTGACCTAATCCTCAGAGAGAAAACCTTCTGCGACAGAACCGAACAGAGACGTGTGTTAGGCTAATTATGGTCGGACAATAATGGAATAGTGCGATGATGGGCG
>NC_088216.1:12744463-12751963 GCF_036934945.1 Oncorhynchus masou masou
CACACACACACACACACACACACACACACACACACACACACACACACACACACACACACACACACACACACACACACACACACACATATATGTATGTTAGTCTTTGTGCCAGTCTGCCAGTCTGAGTATTGGCTGTTCTGTGTTATTGAGGCGCCCTCCTGTGGCACAATATGACACTGCATCTATTTTCATTCAGCTTAACTCTCTCTCTCTCGCACACACACACACACACACACACACACACACACACACACACACACACACACACACACACACACACACACACACACACACACACACACACACACACACACACACACACACACACACACACACACACACACACACACACACACACACACACACACACACACACACACACACACACACACACAGGCTGAATTCTCTAGTAAGGATTTGTCTGACTCAACCAGCCAGAACACTTCCAATACAACTGCGCCATTGAAATGGTCCAGTGTTTGTATAAGGTGTATCTGGGTGACATGAACAACAATAACGGTTCAGTTTGTTGTGATGTTAATATAATAAAGGAGTCATTCAGAATAATATGTCAGGTAATAACATTCAGTATGAATACCTGCTGTTGAATTGGGATATCATACCATCGGAACCGGACAGTGTGGGTGTGTATGAGTCAGTGTGTGTAAAACTAGTGCCGTCCTGCGTGGTGTGTGGTGTGTGTCTGCTTACAGGGCTGAGGAGAGGAGGGGAGATGACAGTGCCCTGATGCTCTGTCCTCCCTGCTGGATGCTAGAGGCCATTTTGTTCCTGATCTCACAGAGAGAGAGACAGGTCTCGGCCAATGACAGCTCAGGTCTGGCTCGGTTCGGGCCAATGACAGCTCAGCTTGGCAGAAAACACTGAAACACTCAGTCTGGGTGGGAGGGATAGAGTGAGTGTCGTTTCTCTCTCTCTGCCTACTGGCTGCCTGCTCCCTCTCTCCCTCTATCTGCTCCCTCTCTCCCCTATCACCTCTCTTTCCTCCCACTTTCTCTCTTCCTTCCCTCTCTCCCAACCTCCCTCCCTCCCTCTCTCCCCCATCCCTCTCCTCCCTTCTCTCTTGTTGTGCAACCCTCTCTCTTAAAAGAACAGGCTGAGAGAGGCTTTGTGAGGTTGCTGTTGTGCAACCCCCCCTCTCTCTCTGTCTCTCCATATCTACCTCTCTCGCTCTCGCTCTCTACGCCTCTCTCTCTCTGCTCTCTCTCTCTACGCCTCTCTCTCTCTCTCTGCTCTCTCTCTCTACGCCTCTCTCTCTCTGCGCCTCTCTCTCTCTGCTCTCTCTCTCTACGCCTCTCTCTCTCTGCTCTCTCTCTCTACGCCTCTCTCTCTCTCTGCTCTCTGTTTCTGCTTTAACTCATTTTTCCTGCTAATCAAGAATGTACCATGTGACTTTCTGCATGAGAGGGCACAGTCCTCCCGTCCTCCCTTACTCGCTCTATCCCTCCCTCATTCCCTTCCTCCCGTCGCGCTGTGCACCCAGCGTGTGCCAGCAATAAGTGGAGTCAGAGAGGAGGGTGGGAGAAAGGACAGAGAGAGATATGGTTCAGAAGAACAGGCAGAATGGAGGGTGAAGGAGAGAGAACGAGGAATAAGAGAGAGCGAGAGAGAGGCCAGGATGATTAGATAGGAAGAAAGAGAGAGAGTATAGTATATTACTGAGGAGGTGCTACGTAGAGAGAGAGAGAGAGTATAGTATATTACTGAGGAGGTGCTAGGTAGAGAGAGAGTATAGTATATTACTGAGGAGGTGCCAGATAGAAAGAGAGTATAGTATATTACTGAGGAGGTGCTAGGAAGAGAGAGAGAGTATAGTATATTGCTGAGGAGGTGGTAGGTAGAGAGAGAGAGTATAGTATATTACTGACGAGGTGCCAGGTAGAGAGAGAGAGTATAGTATATTACTGAGGAGGTGCTAGGTAGAGAGAGAGAGTATAGTATATTGCTGAGGAGGTGCTAGGTAGAGAGAGAGTATAGTATATTACTGAGGAGGTGCTAGGTAGAGAGAGAGAGTATAGTATATTGCTGAGGAGGTGCTAGGTAGAGAGAGAGAGTATAGTATATTACTGAGGAGGTGCTAGGTAGAGAGAGAGAGAGTATAGTATATTACTGAGGAGGTGCTAGGTAGAAAGAGAGTAGAGTATATTACTGAGGAGGTGCTAGGAAGAAAGAGAGTATAGTATATTGCTGAGGAGGTGCTAGGTAGAGAGAGAGAGTATAGTATATTACTGAGGAGGTGCTACGTAGAGAGAGAGAGAGAGAGAGAGGGAGAGAATATAGTATATTACTGAGGAGGTGCTAGGTAGAGAGAGAGAGTATAGTATATTACTGAGGAGGTGCTAGGTAGAGAGAGAGATAAAGTATAGTATATTGCAGAGGAGGTGCTAGATAGAACGAGAGAGAGTATAGTATATTACTGAGGAGGTGCTAGGTAGAGAGAGAGTATAGTATATTACTGAGGAGGTGCTATGTAGAGAGAGAGAGATAAAGTATAGTATATTGCAGAGGAGGTGCTAGATAGAACGAGAGAGAGTCTAGTATATTACTGAGGAGGTGCTAGGTAGAAAGAGAGTAGAGTATATTACTGAGGAGGTGCTAGGTAGAGAGAGAGAGTATAGTATATTACTGAGGAGGTGCTAGGTAGAGAGAGAGAGTATAGTATATTACTGAGGAGGTGCTAGGTAGAAAGAGAGTAGAGTATATTACTGAGGAGGTGCTAGGTAGAGAGAGAGTATAGTATATTACTGAGGAGGTGCTAGGTAGAGGAGAGAGAGTATAGTATATTACTGAGGAGGTGCTAGATAGAAGAGAGAGAGTATAGTATATTACTGAGGAGGTGCTATGTAGAGAGAGAGAGTATAGTATATTACTGAGGAGGTGCTAGGTAGAAAGAGAGTAGAGTATATTACTGAGGAGGTGCTAGGTAGAGAGAGAGAGTATAGTATATTGCTGAGGAGGTGCTAGGTAGAGAAAGAGAGTATAGTATATTACTGAGGAGGTGCTATATAGAGAGAGAGAGTATAGTATATTACTGAGGAGGTGCTAGATAGAGAGAGAGAGTATAGTATATTGCTGAGGAGGTGCTAGGTAGAGAGAGAGTATAGTATATTACTGAGGAGGTGCTAGGTAGAGAGAGAGTATAGTATGTTACTGAGGAGGTGCTAGGTAGAGAGAGAGTATAGTATATTACTGAGGAGGTGCTAGGTAGAGAGAGAGAGTATAGTATATTGCTGAGGAGGTGCTAGGTAGAGAGAGAGAGTATAGTATATTACTGAGGAGGTGCTAGGTAGAGAGAGAGTATAGTATATTACTGAGGAGGTGCTAGGTAGAGAGAGTATAGTATATTACTGAGGAGGTGCTAGGTAGAGAGAGAGTATAGTATATTGCTGAGGAGGTGCTAGGTAGAGAGAGAGAGTATAGTATATTACTGAGGAGGTGCTAGATAGAAGGAGAGAGTATAGTATATTACTGAGGAGGTGCTAGGTAGAGAGAGAGTATAGTATATTACTGAGGAGGTGCTAGGTAGAGAGAGAGTATAGTATATTGCTGAGGAGGTGCTAGGTAGAGAGAGAGTATAGTATATTACTGAGGAGGTGCTAGGTAGAGAGAGAGTATAGTATATTGCTGAGGAGGTGCTAGGTAGAGAGAGAGAGTGTATAGTATATTACTGAGGAGGTGCTATGTAGAGAGAGAGAGTATAGTATATTACTGAGGAGGTGCTAGGTAGAGAGAGAGTATAGTATATTACTGAGGAGGTGCTAGGTAGAGAGAGAGTATAGTATATTACTGAGGAGGTGCTAGGTAGAGAGAGAGAGTATAGTATATTACTGAGGAGGTGCTAGGTAGAGAGAGAGAGTATAGTATATTACTGAGGAGGTGCTAGGTAGAGAGAGAGAGTATAGTATATTGCTGGGGAGGTGCTAGGGGAGAGAGAAAGAGTGTATAGTATATTACTGAGGAGGTGCTAGGTAGAAGGAGAGAGAGTATAGTATATCACTGAGGAGGTGCTAGGTAGAGAGAGAGAGAGAGATAAAGTATAGTATATTGCAGAGGAGGTGCTAGATAGAGAGATAGAGAGTAGAGTATATTGCTGAGGAGGTGCTAGATAGAAGGAGAGAGAGTATAGTATATTACTGAGGAGGTGCTAGGTAGAAGGAGAGAGAGTATAGTATATTACTGAGGAGGTGCTAGGTAGAAAGAGAGAGAGTATAGTATATTACTGAGGAGGTGCTATGTAGAGAGAGAGAGAGAGATAAAGTATAGTATATTGCAGCGGAGGTGCTAGATAGAGAGATAGAGAGTAGAGTATAGGTGCTAGGTAGAGAGAGAGAGTATATATGCTGAGTAGGTGCTAGAAGAGAGGAGAGAGAGTATAGTATATTACTGAGGAGGTGCTAGGTAGAGAGAGAGAGTATAGTATATTACTGAGGAGGTGCTAGGTAGAGAGAGAGAGAGTATAGTATATTACTGAGGAGGTGCTAGGTAGAGAGAGAGAGAGTATAGTATATTACTGAGGAGGTGCTAGGTAGAAAGAGAGTATAGTATATTACTGAGGAGGTGCTAGGTAGAGAGAGAGAGAGTATAGTATATTACTGAGGAGGTGCTAGGTAGAAAGAGAGTATAGTATATTACTGAGGAGGTGCTAGGTAGAGAGAAAGAGTGTATAGTATATTACTGAGGAGGTGCTATGTAGAGAGAGAAATAAAGTATAGTATATTGCAGAGGAGGTGCTAGGTAGAGAGAGAGAGAGTATAGTATATTGCTGAGTAGGTGCTAGGTAGAGAGAGAGAGATTATAGTATATTACTGAGGAGGTGCTATATAGAGAGAGAAATAAAGTATAGTATATTGCAGAGGAGGTGCTAGGTAGAGAGAGAGTAGACTGAGGAGGTGCTATAGTATATTACTGAGGAGGTGCTAGGTAGAGAGAGAGTATAGTATATTACTGAGGAGGTGCTAGGTAGAGAGAGAGAGTATAGTATATTGCTGAGTAGGTGCTAGGTAGAGAGAGAGAGTATAGTATATTGCTGAGGAGGTGCTAGGTAGAGAGAGAGTATAGTATATTACTGAGGAGGTGCTAGGTGCTAGGGAGGTGCTAGGTAGAGAGAGTATAGTATGTTACTGAGGAGGTGCTAGGTAGAGAGAGAGAGTATAGTATATTACTGGATGAGGTGCTAGGTAGAGAGAGAGCAGAGAGTACAGTATATTACTGAGGAGGTGCTATAGAAGGAGAGAGAGTATAGTATATTACTGAGGAGGTGCTTGGTAGAGAGAGAGTATAGTATATTACTGAGGAGGTGCTATGTAGAGAGAGAGATAAAGTATAGTATATTGCAGAGGAGGTGCTAGATAGAGAGAGAGAGAGTAGAGTATATTGCTGAGTATATTGCTGAGTATGTGCTAGGTAGAGAGAGAGTATAGTATATTACTGAGGAGGTGCTAGGTAGAGAGAGAGAGAGTATAGTATATTACTGAGGAGGTGCTAGGTAGAGAGAGAGAGAGTATAGTATATTACTGAGGAGGTGCTAGATAGAAGGAGAGAGAGTATAGTATATTACTGAGGAGGTGCTAGGTAGAGAGAGAGTATAGTATATTACTGAGGAGGTGCTAGGTAGAGAAAGAGTAGAGTATATCACTGAGGAGGTGCTAGGTAGAGAGAGAGAGTCTAGTATATTACTGAGGAGGTGCTAGATAGAAGGAGAGAGAGTATAGTATATTACTGAGGAGGTGCTAGGTAGAGAGAGAGTATAGTATATTACTGAGGAGGTGCTAGGTAGAGAAAGAGTATAGTATATCACTGAGGAGGTGCTAGGTAGAGAGAGAGAGTCTAGTATATTACTGAGGAGGTGATAGGTAGAAAGAGAGAGAGTATAGTATATTGCTGAGGAGGTGCTAGATAGAGAGAGAGTAGAGTATATCACTGAGGAGGTGCTAGGTAGAGAGAAAGAGTGTATAGTATATTACTGAGGAGGTGTGAGGTTCTATTTTTAAAGCAATGTCTCGACATCTTCTACCCTCTAATTCTGACACACACACACGCACGCACGCACGCACACACACACACACACACACACACACACACACACACACACACACACACACACACACACACACACACACACACACACACACACACACACACACACACACACACACACACACACACACACACACTGTCCGTTGACTCACTCCCCAATGTTTATGTCATACACATGTTCAGGCATATGCTGTACACACACCCATGTACACACACACACGGAGAGACACACACAAGCACACACACACTCAGGCCACACAAGAGGGGGAGGTTTCTTGTGTTGAACATGGCGCTGGAATGTAAACAACCGTGTCTTCCCAGTGAGAGAAAGCGAGAGAGATATTTCATCTTGTTGCACATCGTTATAACACGGTATGTAGCCATACTATGACATTTGAAATGTCTGTAATTGTGAGTTTAAGGTTTACTTATATATTTTTTTATTGTTTCTTGCACTTTTGTCTATTATCTATTTCACTTGCTTTGGTGATGTAAGCATATGTTTTGCTTGCCAATAAAGCCATTTGAAGAGAGATAAGAAAGAGATAGTAAGAGATAGAAGGAAGAGAAGAGGTACAAGGAGGGAGAAGTGTAGATAGAAGGAGGAGAAGAGGTACAGGGATGGAGAAGTGTAGATAGAAGGAAGGGAAGGGGTACAGGGAGGGAGAAGTGTAGATAGAAGGAGGAGAAGAGGTACAGGGATGGAGAAGTGTAGATAGAAGGAAGAGAAGAGGTACAAGGAGGGAGAAGTGTAGATAGAAGGAAGAGAAGAGGTACAGGGAGGGAGAAGTGTAGATAGAAGGAAGAGAAGAGGTACAGGGAGGGAGAAGTGTAGATAGAAGGAAGGGAAGAGGTACAGGGATGGAGAAGTGTAGATGGAAGGAGGAGAAGAGGTACAGGGAGGGAGAAGTGTAGATAGAAGGAGGAGAAGAGGTACAGGGATGGAGAAGTGTAGATAGAAGGAGGAGAAGAGGTACAGGGAGGGAGAAGTGTAGATAGAAGGAGGAGAAGAGGTACAGGGATGGAGAAGTGTAGATGGAAGGAGGAGAAGAGGTACAGGGATGGAGAAGTGTAGATAGAAGGAGGAGAAGAGGTACAGGGATGGAGAAGTGTAGATAGAAGGAAGAGAAGAGGTACAGGGATGGAGAAGTGTAGATAGAAGGAGGAGAAGAGGTACAGGGAGGGAGAAGTGTAGATCTTGTTGTGATCTTGAAGTTCTCTGTAGTTAGACTATAGAGGGCTCTGGCTAGAGAAACCAACTGTAGAAGTTCTCTGTAGTTAGACTATAGAGGGCTCTGGCTAGAGAAACCAACTGTAGAAGTTCTCTGTAGTTAGACTATAGAGGGCTCTGGCTAGAGAAACCAACTGTAGAAGTTCTCTGTAGCTAGACTATAGAGGGCTCTGGCTAGAGAAACCAACTGTAGAAGTTCTCTGTAGTTAGACTAT
>NC_088216.1:12754463-12789463 GCF_036934945.1 Oncorhynchus masou masou
CTCTAGTGGCGTGGGGGCTGTGCTTTGGCAAAGTGGGTGGGGTTATATCCTTCCTGTCCGAGGGTGCCCTCGGATGGGGCCACAGTGTCTCCTGACCCCTCCTGTCTCAGCCTCCAGTATTTATGCTGCAGTAGTTTGTGTCGGGGGGCTAGGGTCAGTTTGTTATATCTGGAGTATTTCTCCTGTCCTATCCGGTGTCCTGTGTGAATTTAAGTATGCTCTCTCTAATTCTCTCTTTCTTTCTCTCTCTCGGAGGACCTGAGCCCTAGGACCATGCCTCAGGACTACCTGACATGATGACTCCTTGCTGTCCCCAGTCCACCTGGCCGTGCTGCTGCTCCAGTTTCAACTGTTCTGCCCTATTATTAATGGACCATGCTGGTCATTTATGAACATTTGAACATCTTGGATATGTTCTGTTATAATCTCCACCCGGCACAGCCAGAAGAGGACTGGCCACCCCACATAGCCTGGTTCCTCTCTAGGTTTCTTCCTAGGTTTTGGCCTTTCTATGGAGTTGTTCCTAGCCACCGTGCTTCTACACCTGCATTGCTTGCTGTTTGGGGTTTTAGGCTGGGTTTCTGTAAAGCACTTTGAGATATCGGCTGATGTACGAAGGGCTTTATGAATACATTTGATTTGATTTGATTTCATTTTAACCAAACGTTTTCTGTAGTTGTGGATCAGACCTGCACAGCGGTCAGGGTGAATGTTGGACCATTCCTCTTCACAAAACTGTTTCCGTTCAGCAATATTCTTGGGATGTCTGGAGTGAACTGGTCTCTTAAGGTCATGCCACAGCATCTCAGAGGGGTTGAGGTCAGGACAGACAGGGCCACTCCAGTGTATTTTCTTCTGTTGAAGCCGTTCTGTTGTTGATTTACTTCTGTCTTTTGGGTCGTTGTCCTGTTGCATCACCCAACTTCTGTGGAGCTTCAATTGGTGGACAGACAGCCTCCTGCAAAAATGTCTTGAGAAACTTGGGAATTTCAAGCTTAACATCCTTATCATTTATCGCCCTCCAGGTTCCCTCGGAGAGTTCATCAATGAGCTTGATGCCTTGATAAGCTCCTTTCCTGAGGACGGCTCACCTCTCACAGTCCTGGGCGACTTTAACCTCCCCACGTCTACCTTTGACTCATTCCTCTCTGCCTCCTTCTTTCCACTCCTCTCCTCTTTTGACCTCATCCTCTCACCTTCCCCCCCTACTCACAAGGCAGGCAATACGCTCGACCTCATCTTTACTAGATGCTGTTCTTCCACTAACCTCATTGCAACTCCCCTCCAAGTCTCCGACCACTACCTTGTATCCTTTTCCCTCTCGCTCTCATCCAACACTTCCCACACTGCCCCTACTCGGATGGTATCGCGCCGTCCCAACCTTCGCTCTCTCTCCCCCGCTACTCTCTCCTCTTCCATCCTATCATCTCTTCCCTCTGCTCATACCTTCTCCAACCTATCTCCTGATTCTGCCTCCTCAACCCTCCTCTCTTCCTTTTCTGCATCCTTTGACTCTCTATGTCCCCTATCCTCCAGGCCGGCTCGGTCCTCCCCTCCCGCTCCGTGGCTCGACGACTCATTGCGAGCTCACAGAACAGTGCTCCGGGCAGCCGAGCGGAAATGGAGGAAAACTCGCCTCCCTGCGGACCTGGCATCCTTTCACTCCCTCCTCTCTACATTTTCCTCCTCTGTCTCTGCTGCTAAAGCCACTTTCTTCCACTCTAAATTCCAAGCATCTGCCTCTAACCCTAGGAAGCTCTTTGCCACCTTCTCCTCCCTTCTGAATCCTCCTCCCCCTCCCCCTCCTCCCTCTCTGCAGATGACTTCGTCAACCATTTTGAAAAGAAGGTCGGTGACATCCGATCCTCGTTTGCTAAGTCAAACGACACCGCTGGTTCTGCTCACACTGCCCTACCCTGTGCTCTGACCTCTTTCTCCCCTCTCTCTCCAGATGAAATCTCGCTTCTTGTGACGGCCGGCCGCCCAACAACCTGCCCGCTTGACCCTATCCCCTCCTCTCTTCTCCAGACCATTTCCGGAGACCTTCTCCCTTACCTCACCTCGCTCATCAACTCATCCCTGACCGCTGGCTACGTCCCTTCCGTCTTCAAGAGAGCGAGAGTTGCACCCCTTCTGAAAAAACCTACACTCGATCCCTCCGATGTCAACAACTACAGACCAGTATCCCTTCTTTCTTTTCTCTCCAAAACTCTTGAACGTGCCGTCCTTGGCCAGCTCTCCCGCTATCTCTCTCAGAATGACCTTCTTGATCCAAATCAGTCAGGTTTCAAGACTAGTCATTCAACTGAGACTGCTCTTCTCTGTATCACGGAGGCGCTCCGCACTGCTAAAGCTAACTCTCTCTCCTCTGCTCTCATCCTTCTAGACCTATCGGCTGCCTTCGACACTGTGAACCATCAGATCCTCCTCTCCACCCTCTCCGAGTTGGGCATCTCCGGTGCGGCCCACGCTTGGATTGCGTCCTACCTGACAGGTCGCTCCTACCAGGTGGCGTGGCGAGAATCTGTCTCCTCGCCACGCGCTCACCACTGGTGTCCCCCAGGGCTCTGTTCTAGGCCCTCTCCTATTCTCGCTATACACCAAGTCACTTGGCTCTGTCATAACCTCACATGGTCTCTCCTATCATTGCTATGCAGACGACACACAATTAATCTTCTCCTTTCCCCCTTCTGATGACCAGGTGGCGAATCGCATCTCTGCATGTCTGGCAGACATATCAGTGTGGATGACGGATCACCACCTCAAGCTGAACCTCGGCAAGACGGAGCTGCTCTTCCTCCCGGGGAAGGACTGCCCGTTCCATGATCTCGCCATCACGGTTGACAACTCCATTGTTTCCTCCTCCCAGAGCGCTAAGAACCTTGGCGTGATCCTGGACAACACCCTGTTGTTCTCAACTAACATCAAGGCGGTGGCCCGTTCCTGTAGGTTCATGCTCTACAACATCCGCAGAGTACGCCCCTGCCTCACACAGGAAGCGGCGCAGGTCCTAATCCAGGCACTTGTCATCTCCCGTCTGGATTACTGCAACTCGCTGTTGGCTGGGCTCCCTGCCTGTGCCATTAAACCCCTACAACTCATCCAGAACGCCGCAGCCCGTCTGGTGTTCAACCTTCCCAAGTTCTCTCACGTCACCCCGCTCCTCCGCTCTCTCCACTGGCTTCCAGTTGAAGCTCGCATCCGCTAAAAGACCATGGTGCTTGCCTACGGAGCTGTGAGGGGGTTTCGGCACCGCAGTTTGACCTCCAGGCTCTGATCAGGCCCTACACCCAAACAAGGGCACTGCGTTCATCCACCTCTGGCCTGCTCGCCTCCCTACCACTGAGGAAGTACAGTTCCCGCTCAGCCCAGTCAAAACTGTTTGCTGCTCTGGCCCCCAATGGTGGAACAAACTCCCTCACGACGCCAGGACAGCGGAGTCAATCACCACCTTCCGGAGACACCTGAAACCCCACCTCTTCAAGGAATACCTAGGATAGGATAAAGCAATCCTTCTCACCCCCCCCTTAAATGATTTAGATGCACTATTGTAAAGTGGCTGTTCCACTGATGTCAGAAGGTGAATTCACCAATTTGTAAGTCGCTCTGGATAAGAGCGTCTGCTAAATGACTTAAATGTAAATGTAAATGTAAATGTAATTCATTTTTCCGTCGATGATAGCAAGCTGTCCAGACCCTGAGGCAGCAACACAGACCCAAACCATGATGCTCCCTCCACCATACTTTACAGTTGGGATGAGGTTTTCATGTTGGTGTGCTGTGCCTTTTTTTCTCCACACATAGTGTTGTGTGTTCTTTCCAAAAAACACAACGTTAGTTTCATCTGTCCACAATTGTTTTTGCCAGTAGCGCTGTGGAACATCCAGGTGCTCTTTTGCGAAATTCAGAAGTGTATTGATGTTTTTTTGGACAGCAGTGGCTTCTTCCATGGTGTCCTCCCATGAACACCATTCTTGTTTAGTGTTTTACATATCGTAAACTCATCAACAGAGATCTTAGCATGTTCCAGAGATTTCTGTGAGTCTTTAGCTGACACTCTAGGATTCTTCTTAACCTCATTGAGCATTCTGCGCTGTGCTCTTGCAGTCATCTTTGCAGGATGGCCACCTGTAGCGAGAGCCACTCCTAGGGAGAGTAGCAACAGTGCTGAACTTTCTCCATTTATAGACAATTTGTCTCACCGTGGACTGACTTTTAAAGATACTTTTGCAGCCCTTTCCAGCTTCATGCAAGGTAACAATTCTTAATCTTAGGTCTTCTGAGATCTCTTGTTTGAGGCATGGTTCACATCAGGCAATGCTTCTTGTGAATAGCAAACTCTAATTGTGTGAGTGTTTTTTATGGGGCAAGGCAGCTCTAACCAAAATCTAAAATCTCGTCTCATTGATTCGACTCCCGGTTAGTTGACTCCTGACTCCAACTACCTTTTGGAGAAGTCATTAGCCTAGGGGTTCACATACTTTTCCCAACCTACACTGTGAATGCTTATATGATGTATTCAATATAGACAAGAAAAATACAATCATTTGTGTGTTATCAGTTTAAGCACATAGTGCTTGTCTATTGTTGTGACTTGAAGATCAGATAAAATGTTATGTCAAATTTATGCAGAAATCCAGGTAATTCCAAAGGGTTCACATACTTTTTCTTGCCTCTGTACACACACACACACACACACACACACACACACACACACACGCACACACACACACACAGACACACACAGACACACACACACACACGCACGCACGCACGCACACACACACACACACACACACACACACACACACACACACACACACACACACACACACACGCACGCACGCACGCACGCACGCACACACACACACACAGACACACACACACACACACACACACACACACACACACACACACACACACACACACACACACACACACACGCACGCACGCACACACACACACACACAGACACACACAGACACACACACACACACACACGCACGCACGCACACACACACACACACACACACACACACACACACACGCACACACACACACACACACGCACGCACGCACGCACGCACGCACACACACACACACAGACACACACAGACACACACACACGCACGCACGCACACACACACACACACACACACACACACACACACACCACGCACACGCACACACACACACGCACGCACGCACGCACACACACACACACACAGACACACACACACACACACACACACACACACACACACACACACACACACACACACACACACACACACACACACACACACACACACACACACACACACACAGATCCATAGACAGACAAATATAACCTATCTCAGATCCATAGACAGAGGAATGTAACCTCTCTCAGATCCATAGACAGAGGAATATAACCTCTCTCAGATCCATAGACAGAGGAATGTAACCTCTCTCAGATCCATAGACAGAGAAATGTAACCTCTCTCAGATCCATAGACAGAGGAATGTAACCTCTCTCAGATCCATAGACAGAGAAATGTAACCTCTCTCAGATCCATAGACAGACAAATGTAACCTCTCTCAGATCCATAGACAGAGAAATGTAACCTCTCTCAGATCCATAGACAGAGGAATGTAACCTCTCTCAGATCCATAGACAGACAAATGTAACCTCTCTCAGATCCATAGACAGAGAAATGTAACCTCTCTCAGATCCATAGACAGAGAAATGTAACCTCTCTCAGATCCATAGACAGACAAATATAACCTCTCTCAGATCCATAGACAGAGGAATGTAACCTCTCTCAGATCCATAGACAGACAAATATAACCTCTCTCAGATCCATAGACAGACAAATATAACCTCTCTCAGATCCATAGACAGAGAAATGTAACCTCTCTCAGATCCATAGACAGAGCTGTCGGACTGACAATCCATGAAATCAAAATAAAATGTCTTAAAATGTTTTAACCATGTTTGGATGTAACAATCCCAGATTGGCCCTTTAAGGTTAGAGTGGTGTGACGGGTAACCTGATCCTAGATCTGTGGTTAGATGTAATAATCCCAGATTGGCCCTTTAAGGTTAGAGTGGGGTAAAGGGTAACCTGATCCTAGATCTGTGGTTAGATGTAACAGTCCCAGATTGGCCATTTAAGGTTAGAGTAGGGTGACGGGTAACCTGATCCTAGATCTGTGGTTAGATGTAACAGTCCCAGATTGGCCCTTTAAGGTTAGAGTGGGGTGACGGGTAACCTGATCCTAGATCTGTGGTTAGATGTAATAATCCCAGATTGGCCCTTTAAGGTTAGAGTGGGGTGACGGGTAACCTGATCCTAGATCTGTGGTTAGATGTAACAGTCCCAGATTGGCCCTTTAAGGTTAGAGTGGGGTGACGGGTAACCTGATCCTAGATCTGTGGTTAGATGTAACAGTCCCAGATTGGCCCTTTAAGGTTAGAGTGGGGTGACGGGTAACCTGATCCTAGATCTGTGGTTAGTGGGCAACTTGTTCTGCTACGTCCAGACAGCCTGGGGGTTGAAGGGTTGACCACACTGGTCACTGTGGCTTGGCTGTGGGAGAGGAGAGGGTCAAATGCAATACAACACACACACACACACACACACACACACACACTCCTAAAACATATTCTACTGTACAGCACAGGGGCTGGCAGACTGAGCTGAAAACACGGAGCACCTGCACACGAGATAGAAGGGTTGGGGTCCATTTGAATTGAAGGCAGTCAGTTCAGGAAGGAAAACAAGGCATCTATTTTCAATGACATCAATTCAAATCACTTCCTGAATTGACTGCCATCCATTCAAATGGACCCCAACCATGAGAATGAAACTACACTATAGACACAAATGTATGTGGACCCCTTCAAATTAGTGGATTAGGTTATTTCAGCCACACCCGTTGCTGACAGGTGTATAAAATCGAGCACACAGCCATGCAATCTCCATAGACAAACATTTGCAGTAGAATGGCCTTACTGAAGAGCTCAGTGACATTCAACATGGCACCGTCATAGGATGCCACCTATCCAACAAGTCAGTTTGTTAAATTTCTGCCCTGCTAGAGCCCCCAGTCAACTCTAAGTGCTGTTATTGTGAAGTGGAAATGTCTCGGAGCAACAACGGCTCAGCTGTAAAGTGGTAGGCCACACAAGCTCACAGAACGGGACTGCCGAGTGCTGAAGAGCGTAGAGCATAAAGACTGTCTGTCCTCGGCTGCAACACTCACTACTGAGTTCCAAACTGCCTCTGGAAGCAACGTCAGCACAATAACTGTTCCTCAGGAGCTTCATGCAATAGCAGAGCAGCAGCACACAAGCCTAACATCACCGTTCGTAATGTCAAGTGTCGGCTGGAGAGGTGTAAAGCTCGCCGCCATTGGACTCTGGAGCAGTGGAAACACGTTCTCTGGAGTAATGAATCACACTGCATCATCTGGCAGTCTGACGGATGAATCTGGGTTTGGCGGATGCAAGGAGAACACTACCTGCCCCAATGCACAGTGCCAACTGTAAAGTTTGGTGGAGGAGGAATAATGGTCCGGGGCTGTTTTTGTTTGTTTGTGCTTGGCTCCTTAGTTCCAGTGAAGGGACATCTTAACACCACAGCATACAATGACATTCTAGATGATTCTGTGCTTCCAACTTTGTAGCAAGAGTTTGGCATGACAATGCCCCCGTGCACAAAGCAAGGTCCATACAGAAATGATTTGTGGAAGAACTTGACTGGTCTGCACAGAGCCCAGACCTCAACCCCATCGAACATCGTTGGGATGAATTGGACACTGACTGTGAGCCAGAGGCCTAATCGCCCAACATCAGTGCCTGAACTCACTAATGCTCTTATGGCTGAATGGAAGCAAATCCCCTCAGCAGCGGTCCAACGTCTAGTGGAAAGACTTCCCAGAAGAGTGGAGGCTGTTATAGCAGCAACGGTCCAACGTCTAGTGGAAAGACTTCCCAGAAGACTGGAGGCTGTTATAGCAGCAACGGTCCAACGTCTAGTGGAAAGACTTCCCAGAAGAGTGGAGGCTGTTATAGCAGCAACGGTCCAACGTCTAGTGGAAAGACTTCCCAGAAGACTGGAGGCTGTTATAGCAGCAACGGTCCAACGTCTAGTGGAAAGACTTCCCAGAAGAGTGGAGGTTGTTATAGCAGCAACGGTCCAACGTCTAGTGGAAAGACTTCCCAGAAGACTGGAGGCTGTTATAGCAGCAACGGTCCAACGTCTAGTGGAAAGACTTCCCAGAAGAGTGGTGTTTGTTATAGCAGCAACGGTCCAACGTCTAGTGGAAAGACTTCCCAGAAGAGTGGAGGCTGTTATAGCAGCAACGGTCCAACGTCTAGTGGAAAGACTTCCCAGAAGAGTGGAGGCTGTTATAGCAGCAACGGTCCAACGTCTAGTGGAAAGACTTCCCAGAAGAGTGGAGGCTGTTATAGCAGCAACGGTCCAACGTCTAGTAGAAAGACTTCCCAGAAGAGTGGAGGCTGTTATAGCAGCAACGGTCCAATGTCTAGTAGAAAACTTCCCAGAAGAGTGGATGTTATGCAGCATGATTTTGGAAAGACTTCCCAGAAGATGGAGGTTGTTATAGCAGCAACGGTCAGGTGGAAAGACTTCCCAGAAGAGTGGACTGTTATAGCAGCAACGGTCCAAGTCTAGTGGAAAGACTTCCCAGAAGAGTGGAGGTTGTTATAGCAGCAACGGTCCAGAGTGGAAAGACTTCCAAATGGCACCAACTATTCCAACTCCATATTAATGCCCATGATTTTGGAATGAGATGTTGGACAAGCAGGTGTCCACATACTTTTGGCAGTGAAGTGTGTCTAATATCGTCATACAGGCAGAGTCCCAAATGGCACCCTATTCCCTACATAGAGCACTACTTTAGACCAGGGTAGGGCTCCCTATTCCCTACATAGAGCACTACTTTAGACCAGGGTAGGGCACCCTATTCCCATACCTAGAGCACTACTTTTGACCAGGGTAGGGCACCCTATTCCCATACCTAGAGCACTACTTTAGACCAGGGTAGGGCAGCCTATTCCCATACCTAAAGCACTACTTTTGACCAGGGTAGGGCACCCTATTCCCTACATAGAGCACTACTTTAGACCTTTATGAGCCTTTAGGGTATGATCTGATCCATGGCTCATGACCCTTGCCCTATATAGAAGCTTGCTTTCCTCTGTTGCTTCCACATTATTTGACAAACAATTGCTACCTAGTTCCTTCACACTGTTACCTAGAACCATAAAGGGATCTCTGGCTGTCTTTGTAGGTCAGGAGAACCCGTTTTGGTTCTAGGTAGCACTTTTTTTTAAATAGTCCACCTCCCCAAACTACTCTCACCAGGGGGGATGAGAACATGGAAACCTCCAACCTCTATTGACCTCTATTCATTTCACCCCAAAAAGGGGGATTTTAAACATCTGGCGTATTGGCAACCTGGAAGGAACTCAATGTCCTCTTCCTCAGAGCTGCTCTTAATTTAGGGCCACAAATAAGAACATAAACAACAACAATGTAAAACAACAAACTGGTATAGGGACAGAACAGAAATTACTGGCGCCATGGGAACCAACGACCTCATGCCGATGTCACCAGCAGAGCAGAGCAGAGCAGCAGAATAGAACTGCAGTCATCAATAAAATAGAAAACTAAACTGTATTCTCTCTCTCTCTCTCTCTCTCTCTCTCCTCTTTCCCTCTCTCTCCCTCTCTCCTCTCTCTCCTCTTTCCCTCTCTCTCCCTCTCTCTCCTCTCTCCCTCTCTCTCCTCTCTCTCCTCTCTTTCCCTCTCTCTCTCTCTACTCTCTCTCCCCCTCTCTCTCTCTCTCTCTGCTCTCTCCTCTCCTTCTCTCTCTCTCTCTGTCTCTCTCCTCTCTCTCTCCTCTCTCCCTCTCTGCTCTCTCTCCTCTCTCCTCTCTCTCCTCTCTCTCCTCGTTCTCTCCTCTCTCTCTCCCTCTCTCTCCTCCTCTCCCCTCTCTCTCCTCTCCTTCTCTCTCCTCTCTCTCCTCTCACTCCTCTCTCTCCTCTCCTCTCTTTCCTCTTTTCTCTCAACAATAACATTACCCTTCATATAGACTGAAATATTCAGAGTAGCTAGAACAAGGAAGTGAATCACTCTATAAACATGCTTATGTACTTTCTGCTGTATCTTTCTTTTCCCAGGACACAATCGCCACGGCAGCCATTGTAGGGTCTGTTTCCCATGAGGCATTGCAAGCATTCAGGGCCCTGGGCACTTTCTCTCTCTCGCTCTCTCCTTGACAACGACCCAAACGTCCACAGCTACCACCACTACCAGCAGAAACCAAGGCCCCTATCGCTACGGGCGACAGACACACAGACACACACACACACACACACACACACACACACACAGACAGATGTAACGGATGGTTGCCACGGTTGCTACTCACCGGGACACGCGCAGCCGCCTACCGACATCTTCTCACATGTCTGACCTCGCTCTGAACGGAACGGTGCGGAGGATCCCTCCCTCTCCTCCTCCTCCTCCCTCAGCTCCTCTTCCTCCTCCTCCTCTTTATTGTGCTCCTCAGCTTTTCCTCTCCTCCTCCTCCTCCTCTTTATTGTGCTCCTCAGCTTTTCCTCTCCTCTCTGTTGCTGTCCTGTTTTCTATTCCTTTTCTTCTCCTCTCTGATCCTGTCTCCTCTCACCAGTCACTGCTGCTTCTGCTCCTGACTCTCACATGAGCGTCTGTTTTCCTGAGGTCCACACACACACGTACACACACACACACCAGGGACGGGGGAGGAAGGGAGAGAGAGAAGGAGAGAGGGGGAGTAGAGCGTAGAGAGAGCGAGAGAGAGAGAGGGAATTGAGCGAAGAGAGAGAGGGGGGGAGTGAATAAGGAAAGGTTAAAAAAAGCAATAGAAACACAAAGGATTGTGTTCTCTCTCAGTCAGCCAGCCAGCCAGTCAGCTAGTCAGTCAGACAGCCAGTCAGCCAGCCAGCCAGTCAGACAGCCAGCCAGTCAGCCCGTCAGCCAGCCCTCCAGTCAGCCAGTCAGTCAGTCAGCCAGTCGTGTTCGTATTTCTGTTCCTTCCCCCTTTGCTCTGCTCTACCCTCATCAGCCAGCAAATTACTGTACAGGTGGGAGGAGAGAGGGAGGAAGAGAATGAGAGAGAGAGTGACAGAGAGAGAAAGAGAGAGAGAGAGAGAGAGAGAGAGAGAGAGAGAGAGAGAGTGACTGACTGACTGACTGAGACCGAAGGGAGCATGGTGCGCTAGAGAGGGAGAGAGAGAAGGAGGGAGGGAAAGAGAGAGAGAGAGGGAGGGAAATAGAGAGAGAGAGGGAGGGAGGGAAGAGAGAGAGAGAGGACTGTCAAAGTGATTGCATCCCAAATAACACCCTGCACCCTATTCCCTGACCAAATCTGGTGAAAAGTAGTGCACTATGGGGGGAATAGGGTGCAGGTTGGGAGGCTGCCAGAGTGACCTGGGAGAATAACAACCATGTGATGTGGCCCTTTTTTTTCTTTTAAAGATATAGAGGCTGTTTTTCACCGCTGCCTGCACTCACTCACACACACACACACACACACACACACACACACACACACACACACACACACACACACACACACACACACACACACACACACACACACACACACACACACACACTCACGCGCACGCTCACCCACACACAGTTTACATTTACATTTAAGTCATTTAGCACGCTCTTACCCACACAAAGTTCTCAATGTTCTGGAGCAGATGAGCTGTCAGTGGGGAGGCTGGTGGCAGGGTGTGTCCTATCTGAGGTATTTGTTGAAGACTGAATGTCAGCTTGACACTGCAGAGCGGAAAGGAGGTTCCAGGGGGGCCAGAGGCGAACAGTTTTGAGGGCTGAGGGGAGGAGGAATGGTAGGGAGGGGGAGGTGGATGAGGAGGCCCTTGCTTGGGTGTAGGGCCTGATCAGAGCCTGGGTACTGCGGGGCTCAGTTCTCAATGTTCTGGAGCAGATGAGCTGTCAGTGGGGAGGGGTGTTTGAGAGGAGGGGGAGGGGGGGAGGAGGAAGGAGGGGAGGGGGTGAGGGGGGAGGAGGAGGGAGGGGAGGATGAGGAGGAGGGAGGGGAGGGGGAGGAGGAGGAGGAGGGGGGGGGGGGAGGGGGGAGGAGGGGGGGAGGAGGAGGGAGGGGAGGGGGGAGGAGGAGGGAGGGGAGGGGGGGGAGGGGGGTGAGGAGCAGGGAGGGGGGAGGGGGAGAGGAGGGGGAGGGAGGGGGAGGGGGGGGGGGGAGGAGGAGGGGGAGGGGGAGGGGGGGAGGGGAGGGTGAGGAGGAGGGAGGGGGAGGGGGTGAGGAGGAGGGAGGGGGGAGGGTGAGGAGGAGGGAGGTGAGGAGGGAGGGGGGGAGGGTGCGGAGGAGGGAGGGGAGGGGAGGGTGAGGAGGGGGAGGGGGGAGGGTGAGGAGGAGGGAGGGGAGGGTGAGGAGGAGGGAGGGGAGGTTGAGGACGAGGAAGGAGAAGCGAGGGCATCTGACGTGCCTGAGCTCTCTCCATTCTAGCTCTCTCGTTCTCTCTGCAGTCATACAGTGTTGATCCCTCCTCCACCTCCATCTCTCCCTCCCCCTGTTCTCTCTCTCCACTCCTTCACATCCATCTCTCCCTCCCCCTGTTCTCTCTCTCTCCACTCCTCCACATCCATCTCTCCCTCCTCCTGTTCTCTCTCTCCACATCCATCTCTCCCTCCCCCTGTTCTCTCTCTCCACTCCTCCACCTCCATCTCTCCCTCCCCCTGTTCTCTCTCTCCTCTCCTCCACATCCATCTCTCCCTCCCCCTGTTCTCTCTCTCCACTCCTCCACATCCATCTCTCCCTCCCCCTGTTCTCTCTCTCCTCTCCTCCACATCCATCTCTCCCTCCTCCTGTTCTCTCTCTCCACTCCTCCACATCCATCTCTCCCATCCCCCCCTGTTCTCTCTCTCCCACTCCTCCACATCCATCTCTCCCTCCCCCTGTTCTCTCTCTCCACTCCTCCACATCCATCTCTCCCTCCCCCTGTTCTCTCTCTCCTCTCCTCCACATCCATCTCTCCCTCCCCCTGTTCTCTCTCTCCACTCCTCCACATCCA
Organism: Oncorhynchus masou masou; assembly: GCF_036934945.1. Lineage (NCBI taxonomy): Eukaryota > Metazoa > Chordata > Actinopteri > Salmoniformes > Salmonidae > Oncorhynchus > Oncorhynchus masou. Next base: position 12,767,580 of record NC_088216.1, read on the forward strand.
TCTCTCCCTCCCCCTGTTCTCTCTCTCTCCACTCCTCCACATCCATCTCTCCCTCCCCCTGTTCTCTCTCTCTCCACTCCTCCACATCCATCTCTCCCTCCCCCTGTTCTCTCTCTCCACTCCTCCACATCCATCTCTCCCTCCCCCTGTTCTCTCTCTCCACTCCTCCACATCCATCTCTCCCTCCCCCTGTTCTCTCTCTCCTCTCCTCCACATCCATCTCTCCCTCCCCCTGTTCTCTCTCTCCACCTCCATCTCCTCCCCCTGTTCATCCATCTCTCCCTCCCCCTGTTCTCTCTCTCCACCTCCATCTCTCCCTCCCCCTGTTCTCTCTCTCCACTCCTCCACATCCATCTCTCCCTCCCCCTGTTCTCTGGCTCTCCTTGTCTCTTCCCCATCTCTCTCTTTTTACTCTCTCCATCTCTCACTCAGCCCATTTCCCACCTCTCCAATCTTTCTCTCCACCAAATGACCTCCCCCTTCTCCTCCCCCCTCGCTCCCCCCTCTTCTCTCAATCTCTCCCTCAGCATGTTGCTGTGGAGCGACTGATATTGTGTAAGTGTGTCAGCGTGTGTATGTCTGTTTGTGCGTGTGTGTGTTGTGTAAGTGAGGGTGACTAGGCGCACTACGGACGACTAAACCACAGGGGAATCCTGGGATATGGGAGGACTCATGGAGCTGTGCATGGACTGGAAAGGTCACAAACTCACACACACACACACACACACACACACACACACACACACACACACACACACACACACACACACACACACACACACACACACACACACACACACACACACACACACACACACACACACACACACACACACACACACACACACAGACACACAGACACACACACAACACTCATGTGGACCTATCTGTGATTGGAACCCCTTAATTGGAGAGTGACCATGCTCTGAAACACCTTCCTGACACACACAGACAAAAACACACACACACACTCTCTCTCTTACTCCCTCCCTCTCTCTGTTCTTCTCTCTCCATCACTCTCTCTCCCTCTCTCTCCCTCTCTCTCTTTCTCTCTCCCCTCCCCACCCTGTACACTCCTCCTGTCTCCTGGTTGGTAGAGCTTTCCCTCCAAAATGACATCACAGCTAGATGCAATGTAGGACCTAATAAGAGAACAAAGGTTTGCTCTGTTGCTGTCGACTGTTCCTTCTCCCAACCACACACACGCACACACGCACACACACACACACACACACACACACACACACACACACACACACACACACACACACACACACACACACACACACACACACACACACACACACACACACACACACACACACACACACACACACACACACACACACACACACACACACACACACACACACACACATACACACACACACGCTCACACATGCTCATACACGCTCACACATGCTCATACACGCTCACACACATACACGCTCACACATGCTCATATTGTCATGTCATTTTCCACCTGTTCTTTGTGTGGATTTGAACAAATCTCAGTCTGTCATTTTAGAATGCTGAGCATGAGAGGAGAAGAGAGCAGAGGAAGGAGGGAGAGGAGTAGAGTGATGGAGAGAAAATAATTGAGGGATAGAGAGAGGAGGAGGGAGAGGAAGGAATAGAGGGAGGGAGACAGAGAGAAAGACAGAGAGAGAGGGGGGAGAGAGAGTTTAGAGAGGAGTGAGAGGGAGGAAGTGAGGGAGGTAGACAAAAAGAGAGAGAGGGGGAGGGATAGAGAGATAGGGGAAGACAGTGAGAGAGAGACAGAGAGAGAGAGGGGGAGGGATAGATGATAGAGAGAGGGAGAAAGAGAGAGAAGGTGTGGGAAACAGGATAGAGTGAGAAGGGGAGGGATAGAGGATAGAGAGAGGGAGAAATAGAGAGAAGGGGAGGGATAGAGGATAGAGAGAGAAGGGGAGGGATAGAGGATAGAGAGAGGAGGGGAGGGATAGAGGATAGAGAGAGAAGGGGAGGGATAGAGGATAGAGAGAGGGAGAAAGAGAGAGAAGGGGAGGGATAGAGGATAGAGAGAGAAGGGGAGGGATAGAGGATAGAGAGAGAAGGGGAGGGATAGAGGATAGAGAGAGAAGGGGAGGGATAGAGGATAGAGAGAGAAGGGGAGGGATAGAGGATAGAGAGGGGGAGAAAGAGAGAGAAGGGAGGGATAGAGGATAGAGAGAGAAGGGGGGAGGGATAGAGGATAGAGAGAGAAGGGGAGGGATAGAGGATAGAGAGAGAAGGGGAGGGATAGAGGATAGAGAGAGGAGGGGGAGGGATAGAGGATAGAGTGAGAAGGGGATAGAGGATAGAGAGAGAAGGGGGGAGGGATAGAGGATAGAGTGAGAAGGGGAGGGATAGAGGTTAGAGAGAGGAGGGAGGGATAGAGGATAGAGTGAGAAGGGGATAGAGGATAGAGAGAGAAGGGGAGGGATAGAGGATATAGTGAGAAGGGGAGGGATAGAGGATAGAGAGAGAAGGGGAGGGATAGAGGATAGAGTGAGAAGGGGAGGGATAGAGGATAGAGAGAGAAGGGGAGGGATAGAGGATAGAGAGAGGAGGGGGAGGGATAGAGGATAGAGGAAGGGGATAGAGAGAGAAGGGGGGAGGGATAGAGGATAGAGTGAGAAGGGGAGGGATAGAGGATAGAGAGAGGAGGGGAGGGATAGAGGATAGAGTGAGAAGGGGATAGAGGATAGAGTGAGAAGGGGAGGGATAGAGGATAGAGAGAGGGGAGGGATAGAGGATAGAGAGAGAAGGGGAGGGATAGAGGATATAGTGAGAAGGGGAGGGATAGAGGACAGAGAGAGGAGGGAGGGATAGAGGATAGAGTGAGAAGGGGATAGAGGATAGAGTGAGAAGGGGGAGGGATAGAGGATAGAGAGAGAAGGGGAGGGATAGAGGATAGAGAGAGGAGGGGAGGGATAGAGGATATAGTGAGAAGGGGAGGGATAGAGATAGAGAGAGGAGGGGAGGGATAGAGGATAGAGAGAGAAGGGGGGATAGAGGATAGAGAGAGAAGGGGAGGGATCAAGGATAGAGAGAGGGAGAAAGAGAGAGAAGGGGAGGGATAGAGGATAGAGGAGAAGGGGAGGGATAGAGGATAGAGAGGGGGAGAAAGGATAGAGAGAAGGGGGAGGGATAGAGGATAGAGTGAGAAGGGGAGGGATAGAGGATAGAGAGAGAAGGGGAGGGATAGAGCATAGAGAGAGAAGGGGAGGGAGAGAGGATAGAGAGAGAAGGGGGAGGGATAGAGGATAGAGTGAGAAGGGGAGATAGAGGATAGAGAGAGAAGGGGAGGGATAGAGGATAGAGTGAGAAGGGGAGGGATAGAGGTTAGAGAGAGGAGGGGGAGGGATAGAGGATAGAGTGAGAAGGGGATAGAGGATAGAGAGAGGGGGGAGGGATAGAGGATATAGTGAGAATGGGAGGGATAGAGGATAGAGAGAGAAGGGGAGGGAGAGAGGATAGAGTGAGAAGGGGAGGGATAGAGGATAGAGAGAGAAGGGGAGGGATAGAGCATAGAGAGAGAAGGGGAGGGATAGAGGATAGAGAGAGGAGGGGAGGGATAGAGGATAGAGGATAGAGAGAGAAGGGGAGGGATAGAGGATAGAGTGAGAAGGGGAGGGATAGAGGATAGAGAGAGGAGGGGAGGGATAGAGGATAGAGTGAGAAGGGGATAGAGAGAGAAGGGGAGGGATAGAGGATATAGTGAGAAGGGGAGGGATAGAGGATAGAGAGAGGAGGGGAGGGATAGAGGATAGAGTGAGAAGGGGATAGAGGATAGAGTGAGAAGGGGAGGGATAGAGGATAGAGAGAGAAGGGAAGGGATAGAGGATAGAGAGAGGAGGGGAGGGATAGAGGATATAGTGAGAAGGGGAGGGATAGAGGATAGAGTGAGGAGGGGAGGGATAGAGGATAGAGTGAGAAGGGGATAGAGGATAGAGTGAGAAGGGGAGGGATAGAGGATAGAGAGAGAAGGGAGGGATAGAGGATAGAGAGAGGAGGGGAGGGATAGAGGATATAGTGAGAAGGGGAGGGATAGAGATAGAGAGAGGAGGGAGGGATAGAGGATAGAGAGAGAAGGGGATAGAGGATAGAGAGAGAAGGGGGAGGGATAGAGGATAGAGTGAGAAGGGGAGGGATAGAGGATATAGAGAGGGAGAAATAGAGAGAAGGGGAGGGATAGAGGATAGAGGAGAAGGGGAGGGATAGAGGATAGAGAGAGAAGGTGAGGGATAGAGGATAGAGAGAGAAGGGGAGGGATCAAGGATAGAGAGAGGGAGAAAGAGAGAGAAGGGGAGGGATAGAGGATAGAGAGAGAAGGTGAGAGATAGAGGATAGAGAAAGGAGGGAAGGGATAGAGGATAGAGAGAGAAGGGGAGGGATAGAGGATAGAGAGAGGAGGGGAGGGATAGAGGATAGAGAGAGAAGGGGAGGGATAGAGGATAGAGTGAAGGGGAGGGATAGAGGATAGAGAGAGAAGGGGAGGGATAGAGGATAGAGTGAGGAGGGGAGGGATAGAGGATAGAGAGAGAAGGGGAGGGATAGAGGATAGAGAGAGGAGGGGAGGGATAGAGGATAGAGAGAGAGGGGAGGGATAGAGGATATAGTGAGAAGGGATAGAGGATAGAGAGAGGAGGGGAGGGATAGAGGATAGAGAGAGAAGGGGAGGGATAGAGGATAGAGAGAGAGGGGAGGGATAGAGGATAGAGTGAAGGGGAGGGATAGAGGATAGAGAGAGAAGGGGGGGGATAGAGGATAGAGTGAGGAGGGGAGGGATAGAGGATAGAGAGAGAGGGGAGGGATAGAGGATATAGAGAGAGGGGAGGGATAGAGGATAGAGTGAGGAGGGGAGGGATAGAAGATAGAGAGAGAAGGGGAGGGATAGAGGATAGAGAGAGAAGGGGAGGGATATAGGATAGAGTGAGAAGGGGAGGGATAGAGGATAGAGTGAGGAGGGGAGGGATAGAGGATAGAGAGAGAAGGGGAGGGATAGAGGATAGAGAGAGGAGGGGAGGGATAGAGGATAGAGAGAGAAGGGGAGGGATAGAGGATATAGTGAGAAGGGGAGGGATAGAGGATATAGTGAGAAGGGGAGGGATAGAGGATAGAGAGAGGAGGGGAGGGATAGAGGATAGAGAGAGAAGGGGAGGGATAGAGGATAGAGAGAGAAGGGGAGGGATAGAGGATAGAGTGAAGGGGAGGGATAGAGGATAGAGAGAGAAGGGGAGGGATAGAGGATAGAGAGAGGAGGGGAGGGATAGAGGATAGAGAGAGAAGGGGAGGGATAGAGGATAGAGAGAAGGGGAGGGATAGAGGATATAGTGAGAAGGGGAGGGATAGAGGATAGAGAGAGAAGGGGATGGATAGAGGATAGAGAGAGAAGGGGAGGGATAGATGATAGAGAGAGAAGGGGAGGGATAGAGGATAGAGGGAGAAGGGGAGGGATAGAGGATATAGTGAGAAGGGGAGGGATAGAGGATAGAGAGAGGAGGGGAGGGATAGAGGATAGTGAGAGAAGGGGAGGGATAGAGGATAGAGAGAGAAGGGGAGGGATAGAGGATAGAGTGAAGGGGAGGGATAGAGGATAGAGAGAGAAGGTGAGGGATAGAGGATAGAGAGAGAAGGGGAGGGATAGAGGATAGAGAGAGAAGGTGAGGGATAGAGGATAGAGAGAGAAGGGGAGGGATCAAGGATAGAGAGAGGGAGAAAGAGAGAGAAGGGGAGGGATAGATGATAGAGAGAGAAGGGGAGGGATAGAGGATAGAGAGAGAAGGGGAGGGATAGAGAATAGAGAGAGAAGGGGAGGGATAGAGGATGGAGAGAGGAGGGGAGGGATAGAGGATAGAGAAAGAAGGGGAGGGTTAGAGGATAGAGAGAGAAGGGGAGGGATAGAGGATAGAGAGAGGAGGGGAGGGATAGAGGATAGAGAGAGAAGGGGAGGGATAGAGGATAGAGTGAGGAGGGGAGGGATAGAGGATAGAGAGAGAAGGGGATAGAGGATAGAGTGAGAAGGGGAGGGAAATAGGATAGAGAGAGAAGGGGAGGGATAGAGGATAGAGAGAGGAGGGGAGGGATAGAGGATATAGTGAGAAGGGGAGGGATAGAGATAGAGAGAGGAGGGGAGGGATAGGGATAGAGAGATAGGGGATATGGGGAATAGAGAGAGAAGGGGAGGGATAGAGGATAGAGAGAGAAGGGGAGGGATAGAGGATAGAGAGAGGGGAGGGATAGAGTATAGAGAGAAAAGGGGAGGGATAGAGGATATAGTGAGAAGGGGAGGGATAGAGGATAGAGAGAGAAGGGGAGGGATAGAGGATAGAGAGAGAAGGGGAGGGATAGGGATATAGTGAGAAGGGGGAGGGATAGAGGATAGAGAGAGATGGGGAGGGATAGAGGATAGAGAGAGAAGGGGAGGGATAGAGGATAGAGAGACGAGGGGAGGGATAGAGGATAGAGAGAGGAGGGGAGGGATAGAGGATAGAGAGAGGAGGGGAGGGATAGAGGATAGAGAGAGAAGGGGAGGGATAGAGGAATTGAGAGAGGAGAGGAGGGATAGAGGATAGAGAGAGAGGGGAGGGATCAAGGATAGAGAGAGGGAGAAAGAGAGAGAGGGGAGGGATAGAGGATAGAGAGAGAAGGGGAGGGATAGAGGATAGAGAGAGAAGGGGAGGGATAGAGGATAGAGAGAGTAGGTGAGGGATAGAGGATGGAGAGGGAGGGGAGGGATAGAGGATAGAGAGAGAAGGGGAGGGATAGAGGATAGAGAGAGAAGGGGGAGGGATAGAGGATAGAGTGAGGGGGAGGGATAGAGGATAGAGAGAGGGGGGAGGGATAGAGGATAGAGAGAGGAGGGGAGGGATAGAGGATAGAGAGAGAGGGGAGGGATAGAGGATAGAGAGAGAAGGGGAGGGATAGAGGTTAGAGAGGAAGGGGATGGATAGAGGATAGAGAGAGAGAGGGGAGGGATAGATGATAGAGAGAGAAGGGGAGGGATAGAGGATATAGTGAGAATGGGAGGGATAGAGGATAGAGAGAGAAGGGGAGGGAGAGAGGATAGAGTGAGAAGGGGAGGGATAGAGGATAGAGAGAGAAGGGGGAGGGATAGAGGATAGAGAGAGGAGGGGAGGGATAGAGGATAGAGGAGAAGGGGATAGAGAGAGAAGGGGAGGGATAGAGGATATAGTGAGAAGGGGAGGGATAGAGGATAGAGAGAGGAGGGGAGGGATAGAGGATAGAGTGAGAAGGGGATAGGGATAGAGTGAGAGGGGAGGGATAGAGGATAGAGAGAGAAGGGAAGGGATAGAGGATAGAGAGAGGAGGGGAGGGATAGAGGATATAGTGAGAAGGGGAGGGATAGAGGACAGAGAGAGGAGGGGAGGGATAGAGGATAGAGTGAGAAGGGGATAGAGGATAGAGTGAGAAGGGGAGGGATAGAGGATAGAGAGAGAAGGGGAGGGATAGAGGATAGAGAGAGGAGGGAGGGATAGAGGATATAGTGAGAAGGGGAGGGATAGAGATAGAGAGAGGAGGGGAGGGATAGAGGATAGAGAGAGAAGGGGATAGAGGATAGAGAGAGAAGGGGAGGGATAGAGGATAGAGTGAGAAGGGGAGGGATAGAGGATAGAGAGAGGGAGAAATAGAGAGAAGGGGAGGGATAAAGGATAGAGTGAGAAGGGGAGGGATAGAGGATAGAGAGAGAAGGTGAGGGATAGAGGATAGAGAGAGAAGGGGAGGGATCAAGGATAGAGAGAGGGAGAAAGAGAGAGAAGGGGAGGGATAGAGGATAGAGAGAGAGGTGAGGGATAGAGGATAGAGAAAGGAGGGATAGAGGATAGAGAGAGAAGGGGAGGGATAGAGGATAGAGAGAGGAGGGGAGGGATAGAGGATAGAGAGAGGGGAGGGATAGAGGATAGAGTGAAGGGGAGGGATAGAGGATAGAGAGAGAAGGGGGAGGGATAGAGGATAGAGTGAGGAGGGGAGGGATAGAGGATAGAGAGAGAGGGAGGGATAGAGGATAGAGAGAGGAGGGGAGGGATAGAGGATAGAGAGAGAAGGGGAGGGATAGAGGATATAGTGAGAATGGGAGGGATAGAGGATAGAGAGAGAAGGGGATGGATAGAGGATAGAGAGAGAAGGGGAGGGATAGATGATAGAGAGAGAAGGGGAGGGATAGAGGATAGAGGGAGAAGGGGAGGGATAGAGGATATAGTGAGAAGGGGAGGGATAGAGGATAGAGAGAGGAGGGGAGGGATAGAGGATAGAGAGAGAAGGGGAGGGATAGAGGATAGAGAGAGAAGGGGAGGGATAGAGGATAGAGTGAAGGGGAGGGATAGAGGATAGAGAGAGAAGGGGAGGGATAGATGATAGAGAGAGAAGGGGAGGGATAGAGGATAGAGGGAGAAGGGGAGGGATAGAGGATATAGTGAGAAGGGGAGGGATAGAGGATAGAGAGAGGAGGGGAGGGATAGAGGATAGTGAGAGAAGGGGAGGGATAGAGGATAGAGAGAGAAGGGGAGGGATAGAGGATAGAGTGAAGGGGAGGGATAGAGGATAGAGAGAGAAGGTGAGGGATAGAGGATAGAGAGAGAAGGGGAGGGATAGAGGATAGAGAGAGAAGGTGAGGGATAGAGGATAGAGAGAGAAGGGGAGGGATCAAGGATAGAGAGAGGGAGAAAGAGAGAGAAGGGGAGGGATAGAGGATAGAGAGAGAAGGGGAGGGATAGAGGATAGAGAGAGAAGGGGAGGGATAGAGAATAGAGAGAGAAGGGGAGGGATAGAGGATAGAGAGAGAAGGGGAGGGATAGAGGATAGAGAAAGAAGGGGAGGGTTAGAGGATAGAGAGAGAAGGGGAGGGATAGAGGATAGAGAGAGGAGGGGGAGGGAGAGGATAGAGAGAGAGAAGGGGAGGGATAGAGGATAGAGTGAGGAGGGGAGGGATAGAGGATAGAGAGAGAAGGGGATAGAGGATAGAGTGAGAAGGGGAGGGAAATAGGATAGAGAGAGAAGGGGAGGGATAGAGGATAGAGAGAGGAGGGGAGGGATAGGGGATATAGTGAGAAGGGGAGGGATAGAGATAGAGAGAGGAGGGGAGGGATAGAGGATAGAGAGAGAAGGGGATATGGGGAATAGAGAGAGAAGGGGAGGGATAGAGGATAGAGAGAGAAGGGGAGGGATAGAGGATAGAGTGAGAAGGGGAGGGATAGAGTATAGAGAGAAAAGGGGAGGGGTAGAGGATATAGTGAGAAGGGGAGGGATAGAGGATAGAGAGAGAAGGGGAGGGATAGAGGATAGAGAGAGAAGGGGAGGGATAGAGGATATAGTGAGAAGGGGAGGGATAGAGGATAGAGAGAGATGGGGAGGGATAGAGGATAGAGAGAGAAGGGGAGGGATAGAGGATAGAGAGAGGAGGGGAGGGATAGAGGATAGAGAGAGGAGGGGAGGGATAGAGGATAGAGAGAGGAGGGGAGGGATAGAGGATAGAGAGAGAAGGGGAGGGATAGAGGAATAGAGAGAGGAGAGGAGGGATAGAGGATAGAGAGAGAAGGGGAGGGATCAAGGATAGAGAGAGGGAGAAAGAGAGAGAAGGGGAGGGATAGAGGATAGAGAGAGAAGGGGAGGGATAGAGGATAGAGAGAGAAGGGGAGGGATAGAGGATAGAGAGAGTAGGTGAGGGATAGAGGATGGAGAGAGGAGGGGAGGGATAGAGGATAGAGAGAGAAGGGGAGGGATAGAGGATAGAGAGAGAAGGGGAGGGATAGAGGATAGAGTGAAGGGGAGGGATAGAGGATAGAGAGAGAAGGGGAGGGATAGAGGATAGAGAGAGGAGGGGAGGGATAGAGGATAGAGAGAGAAGGGGAGGGATAGAGGATAGAGAGAGAAGGGGAGGGATATAGGTTAGAGAGAGAAGGGGATGGATAGAGGATAGAGAGAGAAGGGGAGGGATAGATGATAGAGAGAGAAGGGGAGGGATAGAGGATATAGTGAGAATGGGAGGGATAGAGGATAGAGAGAGAAGGGGAGGGAGAGAGGATAGAGTGAGAAGGGGAGGGATAGAGGATAGAGAGAGAAGGGGAGGGATAGAGGATAGAGAGAGGAGGGGAGGGATAGAGGATAGAGTGAGAAGGGGATAGAGAGAGAAGGGGAGGGATAGAGGATATAGTGAGAAGGGGAGGGATAGAGGATAGAGAGAGGAGGGGAGGGATAGAGGATAGAGTGAGAAGGGGATAGAGGATAGAGTGAGAAGGGGAGGGATAGAGGATAGAGAGAGAAGGGAAGGGATAGAGGATAGAGAGAGGAGGGGAGGGATAGAGGATATAGTGAGAAGGGGAGGGATAGAGGACAGAGAGAGGAGGGGAGGGATAGAGGATAGAGTGAGAAGGGGATAGAGGATAGAGTGAGAAGGGGAGGGATAGAGGATAGAGAGAGAAGGGGAGGGATAGAGGATAGAGAGGGAGGGAGGGATAGAGGATATAGTGAGAAGGGGAGGGATAGAGATAGAGAGGGAGGGGAGGGATAGAGGATAGAGAGAGAAGGGGATAGAGGATAGAGAGAGAAGGGGAGGGATAGAGGATAGAGTGAGAAGGGGAGGGATAGAGGATAGAGAGAGGGAGAAATAGAGAGAAGGGGAGGGATAAAGGATAGAGTGAGAAGGGGAGGGATAGAGGATAGAGAGAGAAGGTGAGGGATAGAGGATAGAGAGAGAAGGGGAGGGATCAAGGATAGAGAGAGGGAGAAAGAGAGAGAAGGGGAGGGATAGAGGATAGAGAGAGAAGGTGAGGGATAGAGGATAGAGAAAGGAGGGAAGGGATAGAGGATAGAGAGAGAAGGGGAGGGATAGAGGATAGAGAGAGGAGGGGAGGGATAGAGGATAGAGAGAGAAGGGGAGGGATAGAGGATAGAGTGAAGGGGAGGGATAGAGGATAGAGAGAGAAGGGGAGGGATAGAGGATAGAGAGAGGGAGAAATAGAGAGAAGGGGAGGGATAAGGATAGAGTGAGAAGGGGAGGGATAGAGGATAGAGAGAGAAGGTGAGGGATAGAGGATAGAGAGAGAAGGGGAGGGATCAAGGATAGAGAGAGGGAGAAAGAGAGAGGGGGAGGGATAGAGGATAGAGAGAGAAGGTGAGGGATAGAGGATAGAGAAAGGAGGGAAGGGATAGAGGATAGAGAGAGAAGGGGAGGGATAGAGGATAGAGAGAGGAGGGGAGGGATAGAGGATAGAGAGAGAGGGGAGGGATAGAGGATAGAGTGAAGGGGAGGGATAGAGGATAGAGAGAGAAGGGGAGGGATAGAGGATAGAGTGAGGAGGGGAGGGATAGAGGATAGAGAGAGAAGGGGAGGGATAGAGGATAGAGAGAGGAGGGGAGGGATAGAGGATAGAGAGAGAAGGGGAGGGATAGAGGATAGAGAATGGGAGGGATAGAGGATAGAGAGAGAAGGGGATGGATAGGGATAGAGAGAGAAGGGGAGGGATAGATGATAGAGAGAGAAGGGGAGGGATAGAGGATAGAGGGAGAAGGGGAGGGATAGAGGATATAGTGAGAAGGGGAGGGATAGAGGATAGAGAGAGGAGGGGAGGGATAGGATAGATAGTGAGAGAAGGGGAGGGATAGAGGATAGAGAGAGAAGGGGGAGGGATAGAGGATAGAGTGAAGGGGAGGGATAGAGGATAGAGAGAGAAGGTGAGGGATAGAGGATAGAGAGAGAAGGGGGGAGGGATAGAGGATAGAGAGAGGTGAGGGATAGAGGATAGAGAGAGAGGGGAGGGATCAAGGATAGAGAGAGGGAGAAAGAGAAGAGAGGGGGAGGGATAGAGGATAGAGAGAGGGGGGAGGGATAGAGGATAGAGAGAGAAGGGGAGGGATAGAGAATAGAGAGAGAAGGGGAGGGATAGAGGATGGAGAGAGGAGGGGAGGGATAGAGGATAGAGAAAGAAGGGGAGGGATAGAGGATAGAGAGAGAAGGGGAGGGATAGATGATAGAGTGAAGGGGAGGGATAGAGGATAGAGAGAGAAGGGGAGGGATAGAGGATAGAGTGAGGAGGGGAGGGATAGAGGATAGAGAGAGAAGGGGATAGAGGATAGAGTGAGAAGGGGAGGGAAATAGGATAGAGAGAGAAGGGGAGGGATAGAGGATAGAGAGAGGAGGGGAGGGATAGAGGATATAGTGAGAAGGGGAGGGATAGAGATAGAGAGAGGAGGGGAGGGATAGAGGATAGAGAGAGAAGGGGATATGGGGAATAGAGAGAGAAGGGGAGGGATAGAGGATAGAGAGAGAAGGGGAGGGATAGAGGATAGAGTGAGAGGGGAGGGATAGAGGATAGAGAGAAAAGGGAGGGGTAGAGGATATAGTGAGAAGGGGAGGGATAGAGGATAGAGAGAGAAGGGGAGGGATAGAGGATAGAGAGAGAAGGGGGGAGGGATAGAGGATATAGTGAGAAGGGGAGGGATAGAGGATAGAGAGAGATGGGGAGGGATAGAGGATAGAGAGAGGGGATAGAGGATAGAGAGAGGAGGGGAGGGATAGAGGATAGAGAGAGGAGGGGGAGGGATAGAGGATAGAGAGAGAGGGGATAGGGATAGAGGATAGAGAGAGGAGAGAGAGGGATAGAGGATAGGGGAGGGGGATAGAGGATAGAGAGAGAAGGGGAGGGATAAGGATAGAGAGAGGGAGAAAGAGAGAGAAGGGGAGGCATAGAGGATAGAGAGAGAAGGGGAGGGATAGAGGATAGAGAGAGGAGGGGAGGGATAGAGGATAGAGAGGAGGGGAGGGATAGAGGATAGAGAGAGAAGGGGAGGGATAGAGGATAGAGAGAGAAGGGGAGGGATAGAGGATAGAGAGAGAAGGGGAGGGATAGAGGATAGAGAGAGAGGGGAGGGATAGAGGATAGAGAGAGGAGGGGAGGGATAGAGGATAGAGAGAGAAGGGGAGGGATAGAGGATAGAGAGAGAAGGGGAGGGATAGAGGATAGAGAGAGGAGGGGAGGGATAGAGGATAGAGAGAGGAGGGGAGGGATAGAGGATAGAGAGAGGAGGGGAGGGATAGAGGATAGAGAGAGGAGGGGAGGGATAGAGGATAGAGAGAGAAGGGGAGGGATAGGGATAGAGAGAGGATAGGGGAGGGATAGAGGATATAGTGAGAAGGGGAGGGATAGAGGATAGAGAGAGGAGGGGAGGGATAGAGGATAGAGAGAGAGGGGGGATAGAGGATAGGGAGGGATAGAGGATAGAGAGAGGGGGAGGGATAGAGGATAGAGAGAGGGGAGGGATAGAGGAGGAGGATAGATAGAGAGAGGGGAGGGATAGAGGATAGAGAGAGGAGGGGAGGGATAGAGGATAGAGAGAAGGGGAGGGATAGGATAGAGAGAGAAGGGGAGGGATAGAGGATAGAGAGAGAGGGGAGGGATAGGGATAGAGGAGAAGGGGAGGGATAGAGGATAGGGGGAGGGATAGAGGATAGAGAGAGGGGAGGGATAGGGATAGAGGAGAAGGGGGGATAGAGGATAGAGAGAGAAGGGGAGGGATAGAGGATAGAGAGAGGAGGGGAGGGATAGGGATAGTGAGAAGGGGAGGGATAGAGAGAGGAGAGGAGGAGGGATAGAGGATAGAGAGGATAGAGGATAGAGAGAGAGGGGAGGGATAGGGATAGAGAGAAGGGGAGGGATAGAGGATAGAGGGAGGGAGGGATAGAGGATAGAGAGGAGGGGGAGGGATAGAGGATAGAGAGAGAAGGGGAGGGATAGAGGATAGAGAGAGAAGGGGAGGGATAGAGGATAGAGAGAGAGGGGGAGGGATAGAGGATATAGAGAGAAGGGGGGAGGGATAGAGGATAGAGAGAGGAGGGGAGGGATAGAGGGATAGGATAGAGAGAAGGGGAGGGATAGAGGATAGAGAGAGAAGGGGAGGGATAGAGGATAGAGAGAGGAGGGGAGGGATAGAGGATAGAGAGGGATAGAGGATAGAGAGAGGGGAGGGATAGATAGAGGATAGGGAGGATAGAGGATAGAGAGAGGGGAGGGATAGAGGATAGAGAGAGAAGGGGAGGGATAGAGGATAGAGAGAGGAGGGGAGGGATAGAGGATAGAGAGAGAAGGGGGAGGGATAGAGAGATAGGGGAGGGATAGGATAGAGAGGGGAGGGATAGAGGATAGAGAGAGAGGGGAGGGATAGAGGATAGAGAGAGAGGGGAGGGATAGAGGATAGAGAGAGAAGGGGAGGGATAGGGATAGAGAGATATAGAGAGAGAAGGGGAGGGATAGAGGATAGAGAGAGGGGGGAGGGATAGGGAGAGAGGGGGATAGAGGATAGAGAGAGGGGAGGGATAGAGGGATAGAGAGAGAAGAAGGGGGAGGGATAGGGATAGAGAGAGGGGGAGGGATAGATAGAGAGAGAAGGGGGAGGGATAGAGGATAGAGAGAGAAGGGGAGGGATAGATATAGAGAGAGAGGGGGGAGGGATAGAGGATAGAGAGGGATAGAGGGAGGGATAGAGGATAGAGAAGGGGAGGGATAGGGGAGGGAGAGAGGATAGAGAAGGGGAGATAGGAGAAGGGAGGGATAGAGGATAGAGAGAGGAGGGGAGGGATAGAGGATAGAGAGAGAAGGGGAGGGATAGAGGATAGAGAGAGAAGGGGAGGGATAGAGGATAGAGAGAGGGGGGGATCAAGGATAGAGAGAGAAGGGGAGGGATAGAGGATAGAGAGAGGGGGGAGGGATAGAGGGATAGAGGATAGAGGAGGGGGAGGGATAGAGGATAGAGAGAGAAGGGGAGGGATAAGGATAGAGATAGAGGATAGAGAGAGGGAGAAAGAGAGAGGGGGGAGGGATAGAGGATAGAGAGAGAAGGGGAGGGATAGAGGATAGAGAGAGAAGGGGAGGGATAGGGGATAGGATAGAGGAGAGAGAGGGGAGGGATAGAGGATAGAGAGAGAAGGGGAGGGATAAGGATAGAGAGAGGGAGAAAAGAGAGAGAAGGGGAGGGATAGAGGATAGAGAAGGGGAGGGATAGAGAGATAGAGAGAGAAGGGGAGGGATAGAGGATAGAGAGAGAAGGGGAGGGATAGAGGATAGAGAGAGGAGGGGAGGGATAGAGGATAGAGAGAGGAGGGGAGGGATAGAGGATAGAGAGAGAAGGGGAGGGATAGAGGATAGAGAGAGGAGGGGAGGGATAGAGGATAGAGAGAGGAGGGGAGGGATAGAGGATAGAGAGAGAAGGGGAGGGATAGAGGATAGAGAGAGGGGGGAGGGATAGAGGATAGAGAGAGAGGGGATAGGGATAGAGGATAGAGAGAGGGATAGAGGATAGAGGGGGAGGGATAGAGGATAGAGAGAGAAGGGGAGGGATAGAGAGATAGAGAGGGAGGGGAGGGATAGAGGATAGAGAGAGAAGGGGAGGGATAGAGGATAGAGAGAGGGGGGGATAGAGGATAGAGAGAGATAGATAGGGGATAAGAGAGAGGGGGGGGATAGAGGATAGAGAGAGAAGGGGAGGGATAGAGGATAGAGAGAGAAGGGGAGGGATAGAGGAGAGAGAGGGGGAGGGATAGAGGATAGAGAGAGGAGGGGAGGGATAGAGGATAGAGAGAGGAGGGGAGGGATAGAGGATAGAGAGAGTAGGGGAGGGATAGAGGATAGAGAGAGAAGGGGAGGGATAGAGGATAGAGAGAGGAGGGGAGGGATAGAGGATAGAGAGAAGGGGAGGGATAGAGGATAGAGAGAGGAGGGGAGGGATAGAGGGATAGAGAGAGAGAGGGGAGGGATAGAGGATAGAGAGAGAAGGGGAGGGATAGAGGATAGAGAGAGAAGGGGAGGGATAGAGGATAGAGAGAGAGGGGGGGATAGAGGATAGAGAGAGGAGGGGAGGGATAGAGGATAGAGAGAGGAGGGGAGGGATAGAGGATAGAGAGAGGAAGGGGAGGGATAGAGGATAGAGAGAGAAGGGGAGGGATAGAGGATAGAGAGAGGAGGGGAGGGATAGAGGATAGAGAGAGGAGGGGAGGGATAGAGGATAGAGAGAGAGGGGATAGAGGGATAGAGATAGAGGGAGAGGAGGAGAAGGGGGAGGGATAGAGGATAGAGAGAGAGGGGGAGGGATAGAGGATAGAGAGAGGAGGGGAGGGATAGAGGATAGAGAGAGGGGGGAGGGATAGAGGATAGAGAGAGGAGGGGAGGGATAGAGGATAGAGAGAGGAGGGGAGGGATAGAGGATAGAGAGAGGAGGAGTGAGATTGGAGGAATAAATAGCTCGTCCCCCATTACCCCGGGAGGCCCTGTCACCATGGCAATGTGGCAGAGAAAGGATAGAGCAGGCATGATGAGCGCTCACACACACATAGAGAGAGACACACACACACACACACACACAGAGAGACACACAGAGAGAGACACACACACAAATCACATACACATGCACATACAGGGCCGCAGAAATGAATTACAAAACACACACACACACACACTCTGTACAGAGTCAGAGTTTACTCACGTATCCACCCACGTACACACCCACATGCACAGACACACACATTCACATAACATGTACACACACACATCCTAATTCCAGGTTGTGAGGCAACAAAATAGGAACAATGTCAAGGGGTTGAATACTTTCGCACGCCGCTGTAGTACTGTATATCTCCCTGATCTATTAGTCATGTCTGTGGAGTATTGTATATCTCTCTGATCTATTAGTCATGTCTGTGTAGTACTGTATATCTCCCTGATCTATTAGTCATGTCTGTGTAGTATTGTATATCTCCCTGATCTATTAGTCATGTCTGTGTAGTACTGTATATCTCCCTGATCTATTAGTCATGTCTGTGGAGTATTGTATATCTCCCTGATCTATTAGTCATGTCTGTGTAGTACTGTATATCTCCCTGATCTATTAGTCATGTCTGTGTAGTACTGTATATCTCCCTGATCTATTAGTCATGTCTGTGGAGTATTGTATATCTCTCTGATCTATTAGTCATGTCTGTGTAGTACCTTATATCTCCCTGATCTATTAGTCATGTCTGTGGAGTATTGTATATCTCTCTGATCTATTAGTCATGTCTGTGTAGTACTGTATATCTCTCTGATCTATTAGTCATGTCTGTGTAGTACTGTATATCTCCCTGATCCTTTAGTCATGTCTGTGTAGTACTGTATATCTCCCTGATCTATTAGTCATGTCTGTGGAGTACTGTATATCTCCCTGATCTATCAGTCATGTCTGTGGAGTACTGTATATCTCCCTGATCTATTAGTCATGTCTGTGTAGTACTGTATATCTCCCTGATCTATTAGTCATGTCTGTGTAGTACTGTATATCTCCCTGATCTGTTAGTCATGTCTGTGGAGTATTGTATATCTCTCTGATCTATTAGTCATGTCTGTGTAGTACTGTATATCTCCCTGATCTATTAGTCATGTCTGTGGAGTATTGTATATCTCCCTGATCTATTAGTCATGTCTGTGTAGTACTGTATATCTCCCTGATCTGTTAGTCATGTCTGTGGAGTATTGTATATCTCTCTGATCTATTAGTCATGTCTGTGTAGTACTGTATCTCTCTGAGCTATTAGTCATGTCTGTGTCGTACTGTATATCTCCCTGATCTATTAGTCATGTCTGTGGAGTATTGTATATCTCTCTGATCTATTAGTCATGTCTGTGTAGTACTGTATCTCTCTGAGCTATTAGTCATGTCTGTGTCGTACTGTATCTCTCTGATCTATTAGTCATGTCTGTGTAGTACTGTATCTCTCTGAGCTATTAGTCATGTCTGTGTCGTACTGTATCTCTCTGATCTATTAGTCATGTCTGTGTAGTACTGTATATCTCCCTGATCTATTAGTCATGTCTGTGTAGTACTGTATATCTCTCTGATCTATTAGTCATGTCTGTGTAGTACTGTATATCTCCCTGATCTATTAGTCATGTCTGTGTAGTACTGTATATCTCCCTGATCTATTAGTCATGTCTGTGTAGTACTGTATATCTCCCTGATCTATTAGTCATGTCTGTGTAGTACTGTATATCTCCCTGATCTATTAGTCATGTCTGTGTAGTACAGTATATCTCCCTGATCTATTAGTCATGTCTGTGTAGTACTGTATATCTCCCTGATCCTTTAGTCATGTCTGTGTAGTACTGTATATCTCCCTGATCTATTAGTCATGTCTGTGTAGTACTGTATCTCTCTGATCTATTAGTTATGTCTGTGTAGTGCTGTATATCTCTCTGATCTATTAGTCATGTCTGTGTAGTACTGTATCTCTCTGAGCTATTAGTCATGTCTGTGTCGTACTGTATCTCTCTGATCTATTAGTCATGTCCGTGTCGTACTGTATATCTCTCTGATCTATTAGTCATGTCTGTGTAGTACTGTATATCTCCCTGATCTATTAGTCATGTCTTTGTAGTACTGTATATCTCTCTGATCTATTAGTCATGTCTGTGTAGTACTGTATCTCTCTGATATATTAGTCATGTCTGTGTCGTACTGTGTCGCTCTGATCTATTAGTCATGTCTGTGTAGTACTGTATCTCTCTGATCTATTAGTCATGTCTGTGTAGTACTGTATCTCTCTGATCTATTAGTCATGTCTGTGTAGTACTGTATATCTCCCTGATCTATTAGTCATGTCTGTGTAGTACTGTATATCTCTCTGATCTATTAGTCATGTCTGTGTAGTACTGTATCTCTCCCTGATCTATTAGTCATGTCTGTGTAGTACTGTATATCTCCCTGATCCTTTAGTCATGTCTGTGTAGTACTGTATCTCTCTGATCTATTAGTCATGTCTGTGTCGTACTGTATCTCTCTGATCTATTAGTCATGTCTGTGTAGTACTGTATCTCTCCCTGATCTATTAGTCATGTCTGTGTAGTACTGTATCTCTCTGATCTATTAGTCATGTCTGTGTCGTACTGTATCTCTCTGATCTATTAGTCATGTCTGTGTAGTACTGTATCTCTCTGATCTATTAGTCATGTCTGTGTCGTACTGTATCTCTCTGATCTATTAGTCATGTCTGTGTCGTACTGTATCTCTCTGATCTATTAGTCATGTCTGTGTAGTACTGTATCTCTCTGATCTATTAGTCATGTCTGTGTCGTACTGTATCTCTCTGATCTATTAGTCATGTCTGTGTCGTACTGTATCTCTCCCTCCTCTCTGATTGTCTGCTGCTGTAAGGAATCCTGTCTTCTCCCTCCCTTTCTTGCGCTCTTTCTCTCCCTTTTCACTCTCTATCCCCTCTCTCTCTCCCATCTCTCTCTGATCCCCTATTAGTCCTGTCTCTCTCTCTCTCTATCCCTCTCTCCCTCCCATCTCTCTATCCCCTGTCTCTGTCTCCCATCTCTCTCTGTACCCCCCTCTTTCAGTCTCTCTCTCTCTCTCTATCCCTCATGTCTGTCTCCCACTCTCTCTCTGTACCCCCTCTTTAGTCATGTCTGTCTCTCTCTCTATCTCTCCCTCCCATCTCTCTATCCACCCTCTCTCCCTCCCATCTCTATCCCCTCTCTCCCATCTCTCTATCCCCTCTGTCTCTCCCATCTCTCTCTGTACCCCCTCTCTTTGTCTCTCTCTCTCTCTAAGGAATCCTGTCTCCCTCCCATCTCTCTATACCCTCCTCTCCCCTCTCCCATCTCTCTCTGTACCCCCCTCTTTCAGACCTCTCTCTCTCTCTCTCTATCCCCTCTCTCCCTCCCATCTCTCTATACCCCCTCTCTCCCTCCCATCTCTCTCTGTACCCCCTCTTTCAGACCTCTCTCTCTCTCTCTCTCTCTCTCTCCCATCTCTCTCTGTACCCCCCTCTTTCAGACCTCTCTCTCTCTCTATCCCCTCTCTCCCTCCCATCTCTCTATACCCCCCTCTCTCCCTCCCATCTCTCTCTATACCCCCTCTTTCAGACCTCTCTCTCTCTCTCTCTCTCTCTCTCTCAGGCCCTCTGGTTCTCACTAACAGATGTTCTTGACTCCATGTGGGAATCACATTCCTGTTCTGAGAAAGAGGGAGGGAAAGAACGAGGGGGAAAAAGGCCTGAGGAAAGAGAAGACAGACGAGGGCAGCAACAACACAACTCTAACCTGCTTTCCTTCACTCTCAAGTGTGTGTGTGTGTGTGTGTGTGTGTGTGTGTGTGTGTGTGTGTGTGTGTGTGTGTGTGTGTGTGTGTGTGTGTGTGTGTGTGTGTGTGTGTGTGTGTGTGTGTGTGTGTGTGTGTGTGTGTGTGTGTGTGTGTGTGTGTGGAGATGGTGTCAGGTTAAAGATCATAGTACCTTTGCCCTTTTATAACACAGCTCCCACTGTCAGTCTATATCTGAGAGGAGGGTACACACACCTCGTCTGACTGCATGGCTGGAGGACACACACACACACACACACACACACACACACACACACACACACACACACACACATATTGCATGTGAACTAAAAGAAAGACACACAAATACACACTGAATAACTGCACTGGAAAGATGTCTACACACACACACACACACACACACACACACACACACACACACACACACACACACACACACACACACACACACACACACACACACTTCCACAGACCTGCACATACCGGCGTACTTATCTCTCCGGGGCCTATTGAAAATGTAAACATGCCAAAAGTGCATTGTGGGAATCTTCCTCTGATGGCAGGAGAAAAGAGAGCCAGAGAGAGAGAGAGAGAGAGAGAGAGAGAGGACTTTGCACATCATTACAACACTGTATATAGACGTAATATGACATTTGAAATGAGTGTAATGTTTACTGTTATTTTTTTATTGTTTATTTCACTTTTGTGTATTATGTATTTCACTTGCTTAGGCAAGTAAACAGGTTTCCCATGTCAATGAAGCCCTTTCAATTAGAATTGAGAGACAGAGACACAGAGAGACAGAGACACAGAGAGAGAGAGAGACAGGGACAGAGACACAGAGAGAGAGACAGAGACACAGAGACACAGAGAGAGAGACAGAGACAGAGAGAGAGAGACAGACACAGAGACACAGAGAGAGAGACAGAGACACAGAGACACACAGAGAGAGAGAGAGAGAGAGAGACAGACACAGAGAAACAGAGAGAGAGAGACAGACACAGAGACACAGAGAGAGAGACAGACACAGAGACACAGAGAGAGAGAGAGACAGACACAGAGACACAGAGAGAGAGAGAGAGACCGAGACACAGAGAGAGAGAGAGACAGACACAGAGACACAGAGAGAGAGAGAGAGAGAGAGAGAGAGAGAGACAGAGACACAGAGAGAGAGAGAGAGACAGACACAGAGACACAGAGAGAGAGACAGAGACACAGAGAGAGAGAGAGAGAGAGACAGAGACACCGAGAGAGAGAGACAGACACAGAGACACAGAGAGAGAGAGAGAGAGAGAGAGAGAGACACAGAGACACAGAGAGAGAGACAGACACAGAAAGAGAGAGAGACAGACACAGAGACACAGAGAGAGAGACAGAGACACAGAGAGAGAGACAGAGACACAGAGAGAGAGAGAGACAGACACAGAGACACAGAGAGAGACAGAGACACAGAGAGAGAGAGAGAGACACAGAGAGAGAGACACAGAGACACAGAGAGAGAGACAGAGAGACAGAGACGCAGAGAGAGAGAGACAGACACAGAGACACAGAGAGAGAGAAAGAGACACAGAGAGAGAGAGAGAGACACAGAGAGAGACAGACACAGAGACACAGAGAGAGAGACAGAGAGACAGAGACGCAGAGAGAGAGAGACAGACACAGAGACACAGAGAGAGAGACAGAGACACAGAGAGAGAGAGAGAGACACAGAGAGAGAGAGAGAGACAGACACAGAGACACACAGAGAGAGAGAGAGAGACAGACACAGAGACACA